>NW_026943821.1:2276633-2526633 GCF_035594765.1 Anolis carolinensis | reverse complement strand
CTTGCTATGTACAGAGGACCCCTTGAACTATGGCAATGCACTCTTACTATGCCAGGGGACCCCTTGCACTAAGGCAATGCACTCTTAGTATGCACAGGGGACCCCTTGCATTAAAGCAGTGCACTGTCCATGCACAATGCATAAAGGACCCCTTGCACTAAGGCAATGCATTCTTACTGTGCAATGCACTCTGTCTGTGCACAGAGGACTCAGTGAACTATGGCAATGCACTCTTAGTACGCACAGGGGACCCCTTGCACTAAGGCAATGCACTCTTACTATGCACAGGGGACCCCTTGAACTACAGCAATGCACTCTTAGTATGTACAGAGGACCCCTTGAACTCAGGCACTGCACTCTTAGTATGCACAGGGGACCCCTTGAACTACAGCAATGCACTCTTAGTATGTACAGAGGACCCCTTGAACTCAGGCACTGCACTCTTAGTATGCACAGGGGACCCCTGCCGTACCTGCGCCTCCGCGATGCCCAGCTCGAGGCCTTCCAGGCTCTTCCGGACCAGGTCGTGCTTCTCCTCCAGCAGCTCCAAGGCCGGTCCGTCCAGCGCCTGCTCCTCCGCGGCCGCGGCCTCCTCCCGCTGGTCCTGCAGGCGCCGCTCGGTCAGCAGGGCCTCCTCCAGCCGCTGGCGCAGGCCCCGGTGCTCGCTGCGCAAGGCCTCCAGGCCCTTCATCACCTGCCGCGTGTTGAGCATGATGTCTTCGGCCGCCATGCGCTCCGAGTCGCCCAACGCCACCAGCATGGACATGGTCCGGTTGGCCGCAGGCAGGGCTTTGGACGCCGAATGTGTCCACGCTTCAGGGCCCTAATACCGAAAAGAGAGAGATGGGAGGTGGAGAGAGCAACCGAGGTTGGGAAGGGATCCCCAAAGGCCATCCGGTTCAGCCCTGTTCTTAATCGTGAATCGCTTGCAAGTCGGGTGTTTGTAACTCAGGGACAAGGCCATTAATGCTAATCAAGGTGATTAATTACAACATTCACACTGGCCTCCAACAGACAAGAGTTCTTTCTCCCACTCTGGACCTTCCACAGATATAGAAACCTCCCTTGCTTAGTTTTCTAATATACAACCTCTGAGGATGCCTGCCATAGATGTGGGTGAAACGTCAGGAAAGAATGCTTCTGGAACATGGCCAGACAGCCTGGAAAACACACAACAACCCTGATCCTATATAACGCATAGCACTCAGCCATGGCAGTTCAAGAAGTGTCAGAACTGGATTAATGCCACTGTGTAGACACACCCTGGAGGTTTAGGATCCCTGTCACTCTGGCTCCCAAACAGGTTCCACCGGCCAGATGCTCCCAGCAAAGCAAGCATCGGCATGTTGGCGGGTGCAACCCATGCGCCAATTGGACAGACAGAGTGGCATCACAAGATGGAAAGAGGCAACAGCCTTTTCCACCCGGGTTGCATCTACACTGTAGAGGCAATGCAGTTTGAGCCCACTTGGACTGCCGTGGCTCAGGGCTATGCAATAATAAGGAGCTGTAGTTGCATTCTTTTGAGAGAGAGAAGGCTAAATGCCTTGTGGAACTATAACTCCCTGGATTTCCTAGCATGGAGCCAGGGCAATGAAAGTGATGCCAAAGCTACATTCATTCTACAGTGTAGATGCATAATAAAAACAACAACAGAAACAACAACAACAGAAAATCCAGTCTTTGAATTATTATTATTATAGATCCAGTCTTGGACACATAATAATAATAATAATAATAATAATAATAATAATAATAATAACAACAACAACAACAACAACAACATAACCCAGTCTTGAAATTATTATTATTACAGTATTATTATTATTACTATTATTATTATAGATACACTCTCAGACCAATAATAATAATAATATATAATCCAGTCTTGGAATTATTATTATTATTATTATTATTATTATTATTATTATTATTATTCATCCAGTCTTGGACCAATATTAATAATAATAATAGATCCAGTCTTAGACTAATAATAATAGAAAATCCACTCTTGGAACCATTATTATTATAGATCCAGACTTGGACCCGTTATTATTATTGTTATTATAGATCCAGTCTTAGATCCATCATCATCATCATTATTATTACTGATCCAGTCTTCGCCCCATATAATAATAGTAATAATAATAATAATAATATAAAATCCAGTCTTGGAATTATTATTATTATTATTATTATTATTATAGATCCAGTCTTGGACCAATAATAATAATAATAATAATAATAATAATAATAATAATAATAATAAAAAATCCTTGGAACCATTATTATTATAGATCCAGACTTGGACCCGTTATTATTATTGTTATTGTAGATCCAGTCTTAGATCCATCATCATCATCATTATTATTACTGATCCAGTCTTCGCCCCATATAATAATAGTAATAATAATAATAATAATAATAATAATAATAATATAAAATCCAGTCTTGGAATTATTATTATTATTATTATTATTATTATTATAGATCCAGTCTTGGACCAATAATAATAATAATAATAATAATAATAATAAATCCAGTCTTGGAACCATTATTATTATTGATCCAGTCTTGGACCCATCATCATCATCATCATTATTGATCCAGTCTTGGACCCATATTATTATTATTATTATTATTATTGATCCAGTCTTGGACACATAATAATGATGATGATGATGATGACGACAGAGCCTTGGACCCAAGCGGTGCTGCGCTTTCCAAGTTCTGATTCCTGATCACATTTGAACCACATCCCAGGCAGGCAACCTGTGGGTCTGTTGGGGAGGGAGAAGCCATGGGATGATGTCTTTGCAAAGGAAACCCAAACAACAACAATAACAACATAAAGAAACAAACAAATCCTTGGAGGAGATTGCCGGGCAGAGAAGGCAGGAAATGCCTCTCTCTCTCAAAGGCTGCCAATCCTGGCTCGGGGTCAGAGCCCTCTTTACCTGCAAGAGTCAGGTGTCCAGGCTGGAGCTGCCTTGGAGGTCTGTGCAGGGGGAGGAAGGGCCCAGGAGGCTCCGCTCACCTGAGGGAGGCTGGCCAGGTGTGCCGGATCCGGAGCCTTGGCAGGAGCCTCGCAGTGGCCACCCCAGCCTCCCACTCGCCCTCCCCCTCCCCTCCCTCCGGCTCCTCCTCCTCCTGCCTTGGCCTTGCTGGGTCCCGCTGCCGGGCGCTTACCTGCCTGACTCCATCTTGGCTCGCTCAGACAAGTCGAGGCGCTCTGCCCATGCACAGAGGAGCCCTTGGACTAAGGCAGGACATTCTTACTATGCACAGAGGAGCCCTTGGACCAAGACAAGGTATTCTAAGATAAGGCAATGCACTCTGCCCATGCACAGAGCCCTTGAACTAGTGCAATGCACAAGGACCCCCTTGACTTAAGGCAGTGCACTCTGCCCATGCACAGAGGATCCTTGAACTAGTGCAATGCATTCAATCCATACACAATGACCCCATGGAGCAAAGCAATGCACTCTGCCCATGCACAGAGGAGCCCTTGGACTAAGGCAGGAACTCTTACCATGCACAGAGGAGCCCTTGGACCAAGACAAGGTATTCTAAGATAAGGCAATGTGCTCTCTCCATGCACAGAGGATCCCTGAATTAGTGCAATGCATTCAATCCATGCACGAGGACCCTTTGAATTAAGGCAGTGCACTCTGCCCATGCACAGAGGAGCCCTTGGACTAAGGCAGGACATTCTTACTATGCACAGAGGAGCCCTTGGACTAAGGCAGGACATTCTTACTATGCACAGAGGAGCCCTTGGACTAAGGCAGGACATTCTTACTATGCACAGAGGAGCCCTTGGACTAAGGCAGGACATTCTTACTATGCACAGAGGAGCCCTTGGACCAAGAGAAGGTATTCTAAGCTAAGGCAATGCACTCTGCCCATGCACAGAGGAGCCCTTGGACTAAGGCAGGAACTCTTACTATGCACAGAGGAGCCCTTGGACCAAGACAAGGTATTCTAAGCTAAGGCAATGCACTCTGCCCATGCACAGAGGAGCCCTTGGACTAAGGCAGGACATTCTTACTATGCACAGAGGAGCCCTTGGACTAAGGCAGGACATTCTTACTATGCACAGAGGAGCCCTTGGACTAAGGCAGGACATTCTTACTATGCACAGAGGAGCCCTTGGACCAAGAGAAGGTATTCTAAGCTAAGGCAATGCACTCTGCCCATGCACAGAGGAGCCCTTGGACTAAGGCAGGAACTCTTACTATGCACAGAGGAGCCCTTGGACCAAGACAAGGTATTCTAAGCTAAGGCAATGCACTCTGCCCATGCACAGAGGAGCCCTTGGACTAAGGCAGGACATTCTTACTATGCACAGAGGAGCCCTTGGACCAAGAGAAGGTATTCTAAGCTAAGGCAATGCACTCTGCCCATGCACAGAGGAGCCCTTGGACTAAGGCAGGAACTCTTACTATGCACAGAGGAGCCCTTGGACCAAGACAAGGTATTCTAAGCTAAGGCAATGCACTCTGCCCATGCACAGAGGAGCCCTTGGACTAAGGCAGGACATTCTTACTATGCACAGAGGAGCCCTTGGACCAAGAGAAGGTATTCTAAGCTAAGGCAATGCACTCTGCCCATGCACAGAGGAGCCCTTGGACCAAGACAAGGTATTCTAAGATAAGGCAATGTGCTCTCTCCATGCACAGAGGAGCCCTGAATTAGTGCAATGCATTCAATCCATGCACAAGGACCCTTTGACTTAAGGCAGTGCACTCTGCCCATGCACAGAGGATCCTAGAACTAGTGCAATGCATTCAATCCATACGCAATGATCCCATGGAGCAAAGCAATGCACTCTGCCCATGCACAGAGGAGTCCTTGGACCAAGACAAGGTATTCTAAAATAAGGCAATGCACTCTGCCCATGCACAGAGGAGCCCTTGAACTAGTGCAATGCATTCAATCCATGCACAATGACCCCATGGAGCAAGACAATGCACTCTGCCCGTGCACAGAGGAGCCCTTGGACTAAGGCAGGACATTCTTACTATGCACAGAGGAGCCCTTGGAACAAGACAAGGTATTCTAAGCTAAGGCAATGTGCTCTCTTCATGCACAGAGGATCCTTGGACTAGTGCAATGCATTCAATCCATGCACGTGGAGCAATACAATGCACTCTGCCCATGCACAGAGGAGCCTTGAACTAGTGCAATGCATTCAATCCATACGCAATGACTCCATGGAGTAAGACAATGCACTCTTCCCATGCACAGAGGATTCTTCTACTAGTGCAATGCATTCAATCCATGCACAAGGACTCCCTTGAATTAAGGCAGTGCACTCTGCCCATGCACAGAGGATTCTTCTACTAGTGCAATGCATTCAATCCATGCACGAGGACCCCATGGAGCAAAGCAATGCACTCTGCCCATGCACAGAGGATCCTTGAACTACTGCAATGCATTCAATCCATACGCAATGACCCCATGGAGCAAGACAACGCACTCTGCCCATGCACAGAGGACCCCTTGCACCAAGTCAGTGCACTCTTACTATGCGGAGAGGACCACTTGGACAAAGACAAGGTATTCTTACTACACACTCTAGCCATGCTCAGAGGAGGATCAAGGCAATGCACTCTGCCCATGCACAGAGGATCCTTGAAGTAGTGCAATGCATTCAATCCATACACAATGACCCCATGGAGCAAGACAATGCACTCTGCCCATGCACAGAGGATCCCTTGCACTAAGTCAATGTACTCTTACTATGCTCAGAGGACCCCTTGGACAAACTACGCATTCTATCCATGCTCAGAGGAGGATCAAGGCAATGCACTTTGTCCACGTACAGAGGACTCCATGGACCAAGTCAGTGCACTCTTACTATGCGGAGAGGACCACTTGGACAAACATAAAGTATTCTTACTACGCACTCTAGCCATGCTCAGAGGAGGATCAAGGCAATGCACTTTGTCCACATACAGAAGACTCCTTGTCCAACATTTTCACTTATCCAATGCTTTTATTTTTCAGTGATTGGTTTGGGGGGGGGGGCAAAATTCTGTTCGCCTACACTTGAAAATTACCTTGGGCCGGCCCTGCAGACACTGGATGGCCATCTGTTGGGAGGGATCAGATTGTGTCTCCCTACCTGGCAGAAGGGACTTGCAGCGTATGGTCCTTTGATTCTCTTCCAAGTCTGGGATTCTATAACAAGTAGGCACCATAAACATCAAAGGGGGGAAACAAAGGCTAGGAAAGTTGCCAGCTGGAGATCCCCACTCTGCATTCCTCGCCACCTGACCTCACCTGGATGGGAAAGGTTGCCCAATTGAGAGAAATGAAGCCATCTGCAGCTATGGGGAGGCACACTGGAGGCCCTAGTAAAAGGCAGTCCCATGTGGGAGGAAATAAGGGGGAGAGGACTTTGATCCAACCAAAGGGATCCCCAATGGCCATCTAGTCTGACCCCTTGCCACATAGGAACTCAATACTGTGACAATATGCTTTCCAAAGTAAACCCAATACTATGAAATAGGGTTTCCAAAGTGAACCCAGTGCTATGAAATAAGGTTCCAAAGTGACTTCAATCTATATATATATAAAGGAAATGGAATTTCGGCCTAGGAGTAAACAACAAATCTAAAAGCCACAGAACCACAAAACTTGGCAACAGAACCCAACAACCTTGCCGCTAGGTTCCTACAACAAAACCCAACATCTGGAACCGAACAGGGAGCCAGAAAACACAAAAAAACAGGGAAAAACTATCTGCGCATGCGCCAAACACAAACCGGCGTGCGCCCAACACACACACCCCTCCACCATTGCTCAGGCCATTACATGCTAATCAAGGTGACTAATAAAACCATTCATACCTCCCGCACGGAGACTACTCATTGTATTCCAGCTCACCAAACAAGGATTCCCATAAGAAGAAAACGGCCAGGCTTTGAGGTTGCAAGGCTATTCACTACTATTCCACCAGACCAACAAATGATTCTGAAAAGCCACAGCAACGCGTGGCCGGGCAAAGCTAGTGCTATATATTCTTATCCAGATGCTTTCAAGATGGTTCCCCGGATTGCAGTCTTGCATCTCTTCTGCAAGGTAAATGTTTTTTTTTTTTTTTACATATATGGCTATTCCCCCTCCTCTCTCTCGCCTTTTTTCTGTTTCTGTGAAAGAGGTTATAGCCCTAAATGATTATATTCCAGTGATGGGAATCATCCCACCAGGTTTCAGTGATGCCTATGACATCGTAAGTGTGGTGTTGTGCTAAAAGTTGGAATTCGTCTTGTTTATTTCCCATGCTGTGTCCATTAGTGTAAAGACACGTAAGCTCCTAAGACCTTCGCCTGGGCTGTTCATTTGGAATTATTGTGCTCTTTGTAATTGCTCCTTGTTGTGTTTGTGCAACCCTCTATTTAGGGCAGGGGTCCCCAAACTAAGGCCCGGGGGCCACATGCGGCCCATCCAAGCCATTTATCAGCCCCCGCGGCACCGGCTCCCTCCTCCTCCTTCACCTGGTGCGCGCCTTCCAAAGCTTTGCTTATTTATAATAGCATTTTATTATTATTGACACAATGACGTTGTATGACACAGCAAACAACATAGATATGCTGGATTTCGTTTCACAAAACCACAAGTCGAACACTTCCCAAGTGTCTAGGACTGTGTGATGTATTTTCGGATGATGCGTGCAGATCCCAGCAGGGTGGCCTTTTGCAGTTGGCAGATCGTGATTTTGTCAATGTCTATTGTTTCCAAATGCTGGCTGAGATCTTTTGGCACAGCACCCAGTGTGCCCATCACCACCGGGACCACCTGCACAGGGTTCTGCCAGAGTCTTTGAAGTTCAATCTTGAGGTCCTGAGAGCGGCTGAGTTTTCCCTGTTGTTTTGCGTCAATGCGACTGTCACCTGGGATGGCAACATCAATGATCCAAACCTTTTTCTTTTCCACAACTGTGATGTCTGGTGTGTTGTGTTCCAGAACTTTGTCAGTCTGGATTCGGAAGTCCCACAGTATCTTTGCGTGCTCATTTTCCAAGGCTTTTGCAGGTTTGTGATCCCACCAGTTCTTTGCTGCTGGAGGTGGTACTTGAAGCATAAGTTCCAATGAATCATTTGGGCCACATAGTTGTGCCTCTGTTTGTAGTCTGTCTGTGCAATTTTCTTACAGCAGCTGAGGATATGATCAATGGTTTCGTCAGTTTCCTTGCAGAGTTTATTATTATTATTATTATTATTATTATTATTATTATTATTATTATTATCAACAACATTGAGGCTGAGTGGCCATCTGTCAGGGGTGCTTTGTTTGTGCTTTTGGTCACAAAGGCTGAAGGGGTTGAACTAAATGGCCCAAGGGGTCTCTTCCAACCCCCTTTATTATTTTGATGATGATGATGATGATTAACATTGAGGCTGTATTTGATATGAATGCATGGCTTGATGTTATGACAATAGCTTGGTGGATATGATGGACTGCGCCAATGCATGCTCTCTTTTAAATATTGCATGAAAAGTGCTTCCGAAACTTCTCTGAGAATGGCTTACGCCTTGCGCACAAAAAGCATGATGGCTGGCGGGGAGCCCGGCAGACGCTTTGCCTTCATTTCCCCCATTGGAGAGGCAAAAAGCAAATAAAAAAAGAATATGGTGCTCAAACCACTGAGTCATTGCAAGTATGTCTGTGCATGCAATTGCTTGTGGAGGGTGTTGCACAATCTGGCATTGCAATACTAATGTATCACAATCTATATACTGTATATACTCGAGTATAAGCCTAGTTTTTCAGCCCTCTTTTTAAGACTGAAAAAAAAAACCCTCGGCTTATACTCGGGTAGGCTTATATTTGGGTCAGCTTATACTCAAGAATATATGGTACATTTATTATTTTTGTCTATTATTATTGGCATTGTTACATTTATTATTTTTCTCTATTATTGTTGCCACTATTACATTTATTTTACTCTATTTTTATTATTATTAATGCATTTATTATTTCACTCTGATCTTATTATTATTGCATTTATTATTTTACTCTATTTATTATTACAAGTATTATTTTCCTGTATTTATTATTATTATTACATGTATTATTTTACTCTATTATTATTAAAAGGATACATAAGCACATTGACATTGAAGAAGATGAGAATCATGATTTGATCAGAGTTGGACAGTCTTATCTTAAATTTGAGCTTGATGTAAATATTCAAAAACATTTAACCTACTGATGCCTCAATTAATGTCATTTTATTGGTATCTCTTTTTATTTCTGAAATTTACCACCCTCGGCTTATACTGGAGTCAATGTTTTCCCAGTTTTTTTGTGGTAAAATTAGGTGCCTCGGCTTATATTCGGGTCGGCTTATATTCGAGTATATACAGCTATTTGGTATTTAGTAGGCTTTTCCTTAATCCTACTGATGCCTCAATTAATGTAATTTTATTGGTACGTATCTGTTTTTATGTCTGAAATTGACCACCCTCGGCTTATACTGGAGTCAATGTTTTCCCAGGGTTTTTTTGTGGTATTTATTTATGTATTTATTTATTATTTATTTACATCACTTTTACCCCGCCTTTCTCTCCGAGGAGACTCAAAGCGGCTTACAGTAAATAGGCAAAAATTCAATGCCTAAAAACAATGTAAAAACAACAATTCATATAAAACAATCTACAAAACAACAGTTCATATAAAACAGATACCATTACAAAATAAAATCACATTATATAAAATTTTAAGAATGTCCAAGATTAAAATCCATTCATCCAGAATCCTCAAGTCTTCGTACAGTACTGTAGAGTCTCACTTATCCAACATTCTGGATTATCCAACGCATTTTTGTAGTCAATGTTTTCAATACATATGATATTTTGGTGCTAAATTCATAAATACAGTAATTACTACATATCATTACTGCGTATTGAACTACTTTTTCTGCCAAATTTGTTGTCTAACTTGATGTTTTGGTGCTTAATTTGTAAAATCATAACCTAATTTGATGTTTAATAGACTTTTCCTTAATTCCTCTTTATTATCCAACATATTTGCTTATCCAATGTTCTGCCGGCCCGTTTATATTGGATAAGTGAGACTCTACTGTAATTCTATGTCATCATGCTTCCATAAAATGCTCTCTCTTTCTCCATCTTACTCCCTTTGCTTCCATTCCTACAAACTCATATGTGCAATGCATTTACAGTAGAGTCTCGCTTATCCAACCTCCACTTATCCAAAGTTCTGGATAATCCAATGCAGTCGGCCTTTTAGTAATCAATAGCCCGGGGCTGTGGCGCAGAAGGGAGAGCAATGAGTCACTGACCAGGAGGTCATAAGTTCGAGGCCCGCTCGGAGCTATGTTTGTTTGTCTTTGTCCTGTGTTAAAAAGGCATTGAATGTTTGCCTAATATGTGTAGTGTGATTCGGGGTGAGAAAGAAGGGCGGGATATAAATGATGTAAATAAATAAATAAATAAATAAATGTTTTCGTAGTCAATGTTTTCAATACATTGCGATATTTTGGTTCATTTTATGCAACTCTATCCTTATTTATAGTCAATTTGTTAGTAGCCAATGTTTTTATAGTCAATGCTTTCAATACATTGCAATGTTTTGGTGCTAAATTCGTAAATACAGTAACTACAGTAGAGTCTCACTTATCCAACGTTCTGGATTATCCAACGCATTTTTGTAGTCAATGTTTTCAATGCATTGCGATATTTTGGTTCATTTTATGCAACTCTATCCTTGTTTATAGTCAATTTGTTAGTAGCCAATGTTTTTATAGTCAATGCTTTCAATACATTGCAATGTTTTGGTGCTAAATTCGTAAATACAGTAACTACAGTAGAGTCTCACTTATTCAACGTTCTGGATTATCCAATGTATTTTTGTAGTCAATGTTTTCAATACATCATGATATTTTGGTGCTAAATTCGTAAATACAGTAATTACTACATAGCATTACTGCGTATTGAACTACTTTTTCTGTCAAATTTGTTGTATAACATGATGTTTTGGTGCTTAATTTGTAAAATCATAACCTAATTTGATGTTTAATAGGCTTTTCCTTAATCCCTCCTTATTATCCAAGATATTCGCTTATCCAATGATCTGCCAGCCTGTTTAGCTTGGATAAGTGAGACTCTACTGTATTTGCAATTTGCAATATTTGCAATTATTCATTGCTGGGACCAAGAAATGGGTTGGGAAGTCCCACCCAGGAAGAATGATTGTGAGAATTTTGAGCTGTTCTCGAGTATAAGCCGACCTGAATTTAAGCCGAGGCACCTAATTTTACCACAAAAAAACTGGGAAAACATTGACTCCAGCATAAGCCGAAGGTGGGAAATTTCAGAAATAAAAACAGATACCAATAAAATTACATGAATTGAGGCATCCGTAGGTTAAATGTTTTTGAATATTTACATAAAGCTCAAATTTAAGATAAGATTGTCCAACTCTGATCCAATCATTATTCTCATCTTCTTCAATGTAAATGTGCTTATGTATATTTTTAATAATAATAGAGTAAAATAATACATGTAATAATAATAATAATAATAATAATAATAATAATAATAATAAATACAGGAAAATAATACATGTACAGTATTCCCTCACTACTTTGCGGTTCACTTTTTTGGGATTTGCTGTTTCGCGGTTTTTCAATAAACTCTAAAAGATTATTACAATTCATAAAAAATACAATTTACAGCCTAAAGAAGGGAGGAAGGAAAAGGAGAGAAAAGGAGCCCAAGCGGCAACGGGAGGAGGAGGCGATTTATCAACATATGATTGGTTGATAAAGACTTAAAATAGTGTATATCTACTAAAATAATGTATAAATATTAAAATAAATATAGTGTCCCTAATTTGCGGATTGTCACTTATTGCGAGTGGCCCTGGAACGTAACCCCAGCGATAAGTGAGGGAACACTGTAGAAATAAATAGAGTAAAATAATAAAAATATCAATAATAAGATCAGTGAAATAATAAATGTAATAATTATAATAATAATAATAATAGAGTAAAATAAATGTAGTAATAGCAACAATAATAGAGAAAAATAATAAATGTAATAATACCAATAATAATAGAGAAAAATAATAAATGTACCATATATTCTCGAGTATAAGCTGACCCAAATATAAGCCAACCAGGACCCTCACCCGAGTATAAGCCGAGGGGGGCTTTTTCAGTCTTAAAAAAAGGGCTGAAAAACTAGGCTTATACTAGAGTATATACAGTAATTACAGTAGCAATTACACACTTTCATATTGTGCGTAATTGCTGCTGTAAACTGCCTTGGGTCTCTGGAGAAAGGCGGTATAGAAATGTCCCAAATAAATAAAGAAATAAAAACTTTTCTGCACAAAATATTATTATGCTACACAAAACTGGATCAAACTGCATTAACTCTACAGTGTGTAGATGCAGCCAAGGATGCAGGATGCAACTTGCAAGCATCCAGCAGGGGGCAGCATAAGGCTGCAATTGGCGCATTCCTGACAAACTCTCCATCTCATTAACAATACAGTAGAGTCTCACTTATCCAACACTCGCTTAGCCAACGTTCTGGATTATCCAACGCATTTTTGTAGTCAATGTTTTCAATACATCGTGATACTTTGGGGCTGAATTCGTAAATATAGTAATTACTACATAGCATTACTGTGTATTGAACAACTTTTTCTGTCAAATTTGTTGTATAACATGATGTTTTGGTGCTTAATTTGTAAAATCATAACCTAATTTAATATTTAATAGGCTTTTCCTTAATCTCTCCTTATTGTCCAACATATTCGCTTATCCAACGTTCTGCCGGCCCGTTTACGTTGGATAAGCGAGACTCTACTGTAATAAGATTGGCACGGCCACTGTTTGCTCTATTGGGATGTGGAGCCCCCGGTGGCGCAGCTTGTTAAAGCACTGAGCTGCTGAACTTGCGGACCGAAAGGTCACAGGTCCGAATCTGGGGAGCGGAGTGAGCACCCCCTGTTAGCCCCAGCTTATGCCAACCTAGCAGTTCGAAAACATGCAAATGTGAGTAGATCAATAGGTACTGCTTCGGCAGGAAGGTAATGGCGCTCCATGCAGTCATGCCAATGGCCACATGACCTTGGAGGTGTCTATGGACAACGCCAGCTCTTCGGCTTAGAAATGGAGATGAGCACCAACCCCCAGAGTCGGTCATGACTGGACTTAACGTCAGGGGAAACCTTTACCTTATTACTTAATGGGTTCTATCATAAAAGCATGGGAAAAGTTCAAAAACTTTGTTTCTGTGGGAGGGACATCATCCTGTGAAACATTTTGCTCTAGCTTTTCAGTGAATATCTCATCATCGAATCTCAACCAATTCCACATAGTTTGTGGCACAAAGAATGAAGTTTCTGGGGTAGAACAACTACTGGTACGTACTTCCAAAATACCGTATATACTCGAGTATAAGCCGACCCGAATATAAGCCGAGGCACCTAATTTTACCACAAAAAAACTAGGAAAACATTGACTCCAGTATAAGCCAAGGGTGGTAAATTTCAGAAATAAAAATAGATACCAATAAAATTACATTAATTACATCAGTAGTTTAAATGTTTTTGAATCTTTACATCAAACTGCAATTTAAGATAGTACTGTTCAACTCTGATTAAATCATTCTCATCTTCTTCAATGTAAATATGCTTATGTATCCTTTTAATAATAATAGAGTGAAATAATAAAAGTAATAATAATAATATTAATAATAAATGCAGTAAAATAATAAATGTAATAATAAATAGAGTAAAATAATAAAAGTATTAATAATTAAGGGGCCGGGCTGCGGCGCAGGCTGGTGAGCAGCCTGCTGCAATAAATCACTCTGACCAAGAGGTCATGAGTTCGAGGCCAGCCCGTGGCGGGGTGAGCACCCGACAATTAAAAATTAAAAATAGCCCCTGCTCGTTGCTGACCTAGCAACCCGAAAGATAGTTGCATCTATCAAGTAAGAAATTAAGGTACCACTTATAAAGTGGGGAGGCTAATTTAACTAATTTACGACTCCATAGAAATCATCCATCTGTTCAGGAGTTACGAAGGTGGAGGCATTACTTTTCATTCAACCCTCGCACTTCCAAAAGAAGTAATGCACAATTAAACAGAAAATAATACTTTCAAACCAGGAACAGAAACTTTTTTCATATGTTATATCAGTAATATTAAGAGCATTAATAGCATCAGCATTGGGTAGTGTTCGGAAAGAGATCTTTCAAGCCTGCAAGCTGGCTTTCTGAATTGGAGTTTTCTCCCAACAAAGAAGCCAGGAGGGGAAATCAATGAAGGAGTTTTCCTCTTTGTGGCGCTGCAGGGCCATTGGTTCCCAAGGAAGGATCCTGGCGCTTCATGCGTCACATCGTCAGCATGCTTGCGCTTAATGAGCCTGGCCTTTGGGTGTTTGCGGGCAACAAGGGTGTGCAAGGCAAGGAGCCTCGTAGAAAAGCAAGCAAAGGTTTTAAAGCAGTGGCATCCAAGGCGTTATCTAAGGCAGGCCTGCGCATTATGCAGCTCGCTGGAAAGATGCGGGAGAGAGACTGAAACACAATGACAATCCTCATTCATCATGAATTATACCTTTCCTGGAAAAGTGTGCCTTACCCAATAGCAGTGCATCCACACTGGGAGTTGTACAATACAATTCTTTATTGATTAGTCACTTTTGACCATATCAAAACATGTAAAACATACAAGACGTACACACTTACGCATACATACAATAAAACCATGTAAAGATACAAAACATCCCGACCTGCGGCCTAATAACCCGCTCCTAGATAAGTGTACAAATACAGAGTAAAAAAGGTTAAAATTAGTAATATCCTAAGGCAGGGGTCCCCAAACTTTTTTAATGGAGGGCCGGTTCATGGTCCCTCAGATTGTTGAGGGGCCAAAATATTATTTGGAAAAAAAATGAACAAATTCCTATGCACACTGCACATGTCTTATTTGTAGTGCAAAAAAAACCCCCAACAACATTAATTAATTAATTAATTAATTAATTTACTACATTTATACCCCACCCTATTATGCACCCTATAATGCACAATATTAGCATTATATATTACTATATTTTACTATACCACTATACCATAATATTATAGGTAGTATTACATTTAATATATAATATATAATTAATATTATTATATTATACAATATTATTATATTGTATTATTTTTATTAGCCACCCTGAGTCCTCTATTGGGTGAGAAGGGTGAGGTAGAAATGCTGTAAAAAATAAATCAATATTATATTGTATTACATTATAATATTATTATCAATATTATATGTACACACAATATATTATATTATTACCATATCACAATATTAATAAATGAAAGAACAATACAATGGTTAAAAAAATATTTTTAAATATTGTATTGTTCTTTCACTGTAAACCTATCAGGATTTCAATGGGAAGTGTGGGCCTGCTACTGGCCAATGAGATAGTCAAGTTAAGTAGGATTGTTGTTGTTGTGTGCCTTCAAGTCATTTCAGACTTTGGGCGAACCTAAGTCTAAAACTGGGGGCGAGGGCCAGGTAAATGACCTTGGAGGGCCGCATCCGGCCCCCGGGCCTTCGTTTGGGGACCCCTGTCCTAAGGTAAGGTTTGAACGAGGACAGGGGTAAGTAAAACAAGTGTCTTGTCCATAGTAAATTTTAAGTTTGGATTTTGTTAATGGCAATAATGTGTCAGCTCTCAGTTTCCATCTTCTCACGAATGGCCAGCGCTTTTTGCGTAAAAAGGGCCAGTTTTGAAACAGAGTTTTTATCTGAACCCTGTAGAAGGATATGCAATTTCTTCTTATTCTCTAAGTGAGTATGATTCTCCAGCAGAGAGTCTAAATAGAGAGATCGTATCCTTTTGTAATCGGGGCATTTTAAGAAAAAATGTTCCAAGTCCTCCACTTCTGCAACAACCTCATGGCACCCACAGGTTCTCTTTGTATAGGGGATATTTTGATGTCTACCTAGCTTCGACTTAATGTCGAGCTGCTCAAATCTAGCCCGGGTAAAAAGTTTTCTAATATATAATGGAAGAGACTGAAACACAATAACAATCCTCATTCATCATGAATTATACCTTTCCTGGGAAAGTGTGCCTTACCCAATAGCAGTGCATCCACACTGGGAGTTGTAGTTTTACTAAGGGCAGACGGGGAAGCCTTTGCATTGAACGGTTGTGCCGTTAAAGTGCGAAGTATGGAACCCTGCGCAGACAGGGAAGCCTTAGCATTGAACAGTTGTGTTGATAAAGTGTGAAGTATGGAACCCTGCATAGATGGTCGGTCAAGGCGACTTAAGCAACGTGCAGTCATTGAATTCTTGACAGCAGAAAGTGTCACCCCAAAGGAGATTCATCCGAGAATGCAAGCTATTTATGGGGATTGTGTTGGTGTGAGCCCTGTGTGTCGTTGGGCGAGTAAATTTAAAGATGTTGAGGTGGGAACATCTGACTTGCGTGACAAACAAAGAGTTGGATGTCTTGTGACAGCAACCACTGAGTTTCACAAGCAAAAGGTTGACAGATGGATTCAGGACGATCGTCGTATCACTCAGAGAGAAATTTCAAGCATCATCGGCATTTCACAAGAATGTGTGGGTCACATTATTGCTTTGCACGATGGACACTGTGAGACGCCGGTTGCGGAAACAGAGTGCCGACTTCTTCCGTGACGGCTTCATCGTTGGCAGAAATGTATCCTATTGTCTGGTGATGATGTGAAAAAGTGAATAGTGGTTGTTAATGAGCACATTCTAAGGGTTATTTCTGCATTTGATTTATTAAAATACTAGCTGTGCCCGGCCACGCGTTGCTGTGGCGAAGTATGGTGGTATGGGAAATAAAGTATCTTATATTATCTGCTTAGAACTGGATTATATGAGGCCCCTTCTTCACAGCTGTATAAAATGCACACTGAAGTGGATTATATGGCAGTGTGGAGTCAAGATAATCCAGTGCAAAGCAGATAATATAAGATTATAAATGGGTTATATAGCTGTGTGGAAGGGCCTTGAGTCTGCACTGCCATATAGTCCAGTTAAAATCAGATAATCTGTATTTTATAGGCAGTGTGGAAGAGGCCTAAGTGAGGCCTAACTCTGCCTGTCCCCTGGGCTGAGTGGGTTGCTAGGAGACCAAGTGGGCGGAGCTTAGCCTTCTAGCTGGCAGCAATTGTAAAAAACAATTATTCCTCTCCCTCTAATTAGGACTTTCTATTTCTTTTCTTTTTGTTGTATGAACGTAGAGGCATGGATGAGGGATTGTGCTGCCAAGTTTAGTGTTTCTGGGATGTGTAGTTTTGTTGTTTTGTCCTAGGCCGAAATTTCATTAACCTTATATATATATATAGTAGACATGTCCAAAAAATCATTTTGAATCGTATATTGGAATTATTTTGGATTGTTCTCGCTTTTTGATACGCATTCCGAGACATTGTCTCACAGCACAACCAGCAATGTAATTCGAACCATTGTTGGCCCATTCTCTAATTGTCTCTTAATGTTTCGTTAATTTTTCCTCCCCCCCCCCCCCAAATTTTTAAAAATATTTTAAAAATTATTTTGTTTCTGCAACCTACCTTGAATGGGAGCTTATTTGCAAATTTGATGAGGATAGCTCAAGAAATGAGGGTGGGAGAGCCTGTAAAAGTCCCGTCCCCCCCTCGGGTTCCTTTTTTTTTTTTTTTTTTTTGGCGATTGCGCATGTGTGTCCGCCGTTTTAGAAACATTTAGAATCATTACGAATTTTCGGAAATATCCGAATTTTTTGGGTGAAAAAAATCGGAAATACTTTCTATATCGAAGCGCCAGCGCCCCCTACTTTAGAAACGAGAATTGAAACACTTTTTCCATCGATCGGACATGCCTAATATATAGATTCATCCAAACCCAAGTAACGAAGGTGGAGGCATTACTTTTCATTCAACCCTCGTCTATGGCTCCTGCTGGGCACATCATGCTCTTCCCCAGCCTCAAAAGCCTCCTTCCGGCTTGACGGCGATGGAAAGTGGGGCAAAGACGGTGCCGTCCCAATAGCAGAGCCCCATTGGGATCCGGACGGTGATTAAACCCCGTGGAGAGAGTTAATTACTCCTTCCTTCCTCTCTGGGGATCTGGGCTAATGAGCTGCTCTTCCCATCCTCCTCTTTGCCCACAAATATGGGTCACATCTAAGCCATTGCCGCATTGAAATGCGCTCAGGAGCCAGAAAGCCAGTTCCAGAATTCCCATTCTTAACCCAGAAGTGTGGATGATAGCTATGGATACTAAGGATATATACATTCATCTATGTAATGTTGTGGCACAGTGCTGTGGAGCATGTGCAGAGTGCCTTTGCTGTCTTAACTTAGCAAGCAAGCATCTACACTGCCACATAATCCAGTTTATTTGCTTTGGACTGGGTTATATGGCAGTGCAGACCCATATAATCCAGGTCAAAGCAGGTTATTTGGATTCAGAAACTGGATCATATAGCAGTGTAGATCCAGCCTGAGAAGGCCAAATTTCAGTCATTGCCTCTGGGCATGTGCAAAGTGAATGATGTTTGATTTCAGCTTTTGCCTCTGGGCATGTGCAAAGTGAATGATGTTTGATTTTAGCTTTTGCCTCTGGGCATGTGCAAAGTAGACAATACAGTAGCTCAGCCATTACCTCTGAGCATGTACAAAGTGAACAATGCAGAACCTCACCTCTTGCCTCTGAGCATGTGCAAAAGTGCACAATACAATATCTCAGCTATTGCCTCTGTGCATCTATGAGTTTCATAATATGGAATCTCAGACAGTGTCTCCGAGCATGTGTAACTTGAATGATGCAGAATCTCACCCACTGCCTCTGAGCATGTGCAAAGTGCACAGTGCAATACTTCAGCTATTCCCTCTGGGCATGTATGAGTTGAACAATATGGAATCTCAGTTGGTGCCTCTGAGCATGTATAAAGTGAATGATACATAATCTCACCCATTGCCTCTGAGCATGTGCAAAGTAAACAATGCAGAATCTTGACCACTGCCTTCTGAGCATGTACAAATGTCACAATATGGAATCTCAGCCGGTGCCTCCGAGCGTGTGTAACGTGAATGACGCAGGATCTCACCCACTGCCTCTGAGCATGTGCAAAATGAATGATGCAGAATCTTACCCATTGCCTCTGAGCATGTGCAAAGTGCACAATGCAGTACTTCAGCTATTCCCTCTGAGCATGTTTGAGTTAAACCAGTGATTCCCAAAGTGGACGCTACCGCCCCCTGTTGGGCGCTGGAGTGATCCAGGGGGGCGGTGATGGCACCTGTTAGGACACGGGGCGAGGCCAGGAAAGGGGCGGGGCCTCTTCCCAAATGCCAGAGACAGGGCTGAGCCCCTGAGGCACCTGTTGGGACACACAGGGGGCGGAGCTAGAGGAGTGGGCGTGGCTTCTTCCCAAGAGCCCGAGACAGGGCTGAGCCTCTATATTTTTCCTGAGAGGCCTTAGGACTAAAGGGTGGGGCTACGGGTGGGGGCGGGGCCTCTGTCCAAGAGTGAGAGACAGGGCTGAGCCTCTATATTTTTCCTGAGAGGCCTTAGGACTAAAGGGTGGGGCTACGGGTGGGGGCGGGGCCTCTGTCCAAGAGTGAGAGACAGGGCTGAGCCTCTATATTTTTCCTGAGAGGCCTTAGGACTAAAGGGTGGGGCTACGGGTGGGGGCGGGGCCTCTGTCCAAGAGTGAGAGACAGGGCTGAGCCTCTATATTTTTCCTGAGAGGCCTTAGGACTAAAGGGTGGGGCTACGGGTGGGGGCGGGGCCTCTGTCCAAGAGTGAGAGACAGGGCTGAGCCTCTATATTTCTCCTGAGAGGCCTTAGGACTAAAGGGTGGGGCTACGGGTGGGGGCGGGGCCTCTGTCCAAGAGTGAGAGACAGGGCTGAGCCTCTATATTTTTCCTGAGAGGCCTTAGGACTAAAGGGTGGGGCTACGGGTGGGGGCGGGGCCTCTGTCCAAGAGTGAGAGACAGGGCTGAGCCTCTATATTTTTCCTGAGAGGCCTTAGGACTAAAGGGTGGGGCTACGGGTGGGGGCGGGGCCTCTGTCCAAGAGTGAGAGACAGGGCTGAGCCTCTATATTTTTCCTGAGAGGCCTTAGGACTAAAGGGTGGGGCTACGGGTGGGGGCGGGGCCTCTGTCCAAGAGTGAGAGACAGGGCTGAGCCTCTATATTTTTCCTGAGAGGCCTTAGGACTAAAGGGTGGGGCTACGGGTGGGGGCGGGGCCTCTGTCCAAGAGTGAGAGACAGGGCTGAGCCTCTATATTTCTCCTGAGAGGCCTTAGGACTAAAGGGTGGGGCTACGGGTGGGGGCGGGGCCTCTGTCCAAGAGTGAGAGACAGGGCTGAGCCTCTATATTTTTCCTGAGAGGCCTTAGGACTAAAGGGTGGGGCTACGGGTGGGGGCGGGGCCTCTGTCCAAGAGTGAGAGACAGGGCTGAGCCTCTATATTTCTCCTGAGAGGCCTTTTAGGACTAAAGGGCGGGGCTAGGGGTGGGGGCGGGGCCTCTTTCCAAGAGCGTGAGACAGGGCTGAGCCTCTATATTTCTCCTGAGAGGCCTTTTAGGACTAAAGGGCGGGGCTAGGGGTGGGGGCGGGGCCTCTTTCCAAGAGCGTGAGACAGGGCTGAGCCTCTATATTTCTCCTGAGAGGCCTTTTAGGACTAAAGGGCGGGGCTAGGGGTGGGGGCGGGGCCTCTTTCCAAGAGCGTGAGACAGGGCTGAGCCTCTATATTTCTCCTGAGAGGCCTTTTAGGACTAAAGGGCGGGGCTAGGGGTGGGGGCGGGGCCTCTTTCCAAGAGCGTGAGACATGGCTGAGCCTGTATATACCTCCGCTGAGGCGCTTGTTAGAACACGGGGACGGGGTATAGAAGTTCAGCCCCGTCAGGCATTTGGGAAGAGGCCCCGCCCCCTCCTCTAGCTCCGCCCCCCTGTGTCCTGGCAGTGCCGCAGGACAGGGATAGAAGCTCAGCCCTGCCTCAGAGCTCGTAACTCCGCCCACCCCAGTCCTGGCCGCCCATTTGTGGCCCCGCCCACCTCCCCTCCCAGCCCTGTATCTTGGACGAGGGGAGAGGCTCAGCCCCACCCTCTTGAGCAGGAACCATGCCCACCCCTCTAAGCCACGCCCACTCTCCAGGGGAGGGGCGCTTAGTAATATTTTTTCTGCAAAGGGGGCAGCAGGCCAAATAAGTATGAGAACCAATATGGTTCTGAGTGGGCTCGGGCTGTGGTGCAGGCTGGAGAGCAGCTGCAATGAATCACTACAATGAATCACTCTGACCTGGAGGTGAGGAGAGGAAGCAGGAAAGCAGCTTGCTCCTTGGTTTAGGTAAGGCCTGTCTAATAATTCCTTAAAAACCTGAGAGTGTGCACTCTTTTCTTAGATTGCCTACTCTTTTCTTAGATAGCCTTAAAAGCCTTAAAAACCTGTGTTTGTTGGACTCTTTTACCTTTAAAAACCTGAGTCTGGGCTGATTCTTGAGTGTGGGCTAGCTGTAATTAAGGCTTGCTGTTCTGCCATTGTTTGGAAGGTGAGGCAAGGCTATTGTTATTGAAAGTGTTGGCTTCCTGTCGAAGCTTTCTGAGCCAGAGTTCACGCAGAGGTGAGGAGAGGAAGCAGGAAAGCAGCTTGCTCCTTGGTTTAGGTAAGGCCTGTAGGACCACCACTACAGCAAAACACATTCTTACAGTATATACAATAAACAAAACAACTTTAAAAATACACACACAGGAAGGGGATAGCATTCTGCCCATAACACACACAATCCTCCTCGGTCACTTCACTCACCAAGAGATGGACCAACAGCAAATACTTGCCACCACATGCACCAGCTGTGGCATGTTCTGCTTTTTCACACAAAAACTAGTCAACTACATCTGCTCCAAATGCAAACAGATGACTCTGATGGAGCAGAGGATCCAACAGCTCGAGCACCGTATTAAGACCCTTAAGGACATTCAGGCACTCGAGCTCTTCTTGGACACTGCACAACACACTGCTGTAGATCTGCAGCCTGCATCACACCAACATCACCATGAACATGATCAGGAACCTTATGGGGAGATCAACTCACAGGTAGACAACCCTCAGGCTTGGAAGGAGGTCACCCATAGAAGGAGACACAGGACCAGGCAGCCTCCGCAGAACTCCTCTGCTCAGCTGCATTTACACAACAGATTTGAAATTCTAACACCATTAACATACAATCAGGAAACACATCTTGTGGAGGACCACAGTTTCTTAGATACCACTCAGTGGGCCACCCTTGATCAATGCGCAGGGGATAGCCCGGACGGGGACAGTGCATCACCACATTCACACTTATGTAATCATGCAAATGCTCCATCCCCAATCGTAGACCAGGAGCAACAGGAACATCCTTGGGAGAGTAATGGGCTCTCGGATGTATCTCAATGGATTGTCATTGATGAATGCACTGGGGATGTTGAGGAGGAGGACAACACTTTACACCTGCATGATTCACTTCAACAGGAACACTCTTCAGGGGACATACACACTGTCTTGCACAAAAGGGACCCTGTCAATCCTCAAAGGAAACAGGTCTTGGTAGTAGGTGACTCCCTCCTTAGAGGAACGGAAGCCATCATTTCCAGACCGGATGGGATGGCTCGAGAAACATGCTGCCTCCCGGGGGCAAAAATACACCATATCACTCAGAGGCTCAGCAGGCTCCTAAAGCCCCATCACCCTCCCCACCTTATGTTGATTCATGTAGGTACCAATGACACCGCTAGGCATACTTTTCAAAAGATCACAAATGATTTTCGAGCTCTGGGAACAAAGCTAAAACTGTATAATGTACATGTGATCTTTTCATCCCTCCTCCCCGTTGTAGGACACGGCTCTACAAGGGCCGGAAAAATAGTACAGGTCAATAACTGGCTCAGAAAATGGTGCCAAGAGGAGCATTTTGGCTTCCTTGACCATGGTCTACTCTTCCAGGAGGATGGCCTATTGGCAAGTGATGGGGTGCATCTCACACAAGCAGGAAAACATCTTTTTGCACACAGACTCACAAACCTCATCAGGCGCACTTTAAACTAGATCCACTGGGGGAGGGGAACAACAGCCTGGCGAACAATATATTACCCACGACCACAGGGAACCGCCAAAAGGCTAAACGGAGGGTTGCACAAACACAGCAAGGACCAAGTACGGAGAGCACAATAATCCCAAATAAACAGCTCAAGGGGAGGTCACAGGGGCTTACATGTCTTTACACCAACGCTCAGAGCATGGGAAATAAGCAAGACGAACTCCAACTCTTAGCACAGCACCACACATACGATGTCATAGGCATCACTGAAACCTGGTGGGATGACTCCCATCACTGGAATGTAGCCATTGAGGGCTATAACCTCTTTCACAGAAATAGAACAAAAAGGAGAGGAGGGGGAGTAGCTTTATATGTCAAAAACAGTTACGTTGCAGAAGAAATGCAAGACTGTAATCTGGGAAACCAGCTAGAAAGCATCTGGATAAGAATCAAGGGAACCGGGACTCAAAAAGATCTTGTTGTGGGTGTCTACTACAGACCTCCGAGTCAGGATGAAGGACTTGATGAAGCCTTCTGTCAACAGCTGACCAAACAGGCACAAAGAAGAGATATAGTAGTCATGGGCGATTTCAATTATTCCGATATCTGCTGGAAAACAAACTCAGCCAAGAGTACAAAGTCCAACAAATTCCTCACTTGCCTTGCAGACAACTTTATGGTCCAGAAGGTAGAAGAGGCAACAAGAGGATCAGCAACTCTTGATCTAATCTTAACAAATGTGGAAGACCTGATCAATACAGTTGAAGTGGTTGGATCCTTAGGGGCAAGTGACCATGTGCTCCTGGAGTTTGCAATACAAAGGAATGCTGAAACTAAGACAAGTCAAACACGCATTCTCGACTTTAAGAGAGCTGACTTCCAAAAAATGAAGGAATTACTGAGCGGCATTCCATGGACACCAATATTAAAAAACAAGGGAGTTAAGGATGGATGGGAGTTTTTCAAAAGTGAAATACTCAAGGCGCAAATGCAAACAGTGCCAACAAAGAAGAAAAATAAGACAAGTGCAAAGAAGCCAGAATGGATGTCCAAAGAACTTCTAACTGAGCTAAAGCTCAAAAGTGACATGCACAAGAAGTGGAAAAGGGGAGAAATCACCAAAGAAGAATTCAAACGTATAGCCAACACCTGTAGGGAAAAGGTTCGCAAGGCTAAAGCACAAAATGAGCTCAGGCTTGCCAGGGACATAAAAAACAACAAAAAAGGCTTTTTTGCTTACGTTGGTAGAAAAAGGAAGAAAAAGGAGGCGATAGGGCCTCTGCAAGGAGAAGATGGGGTGATGGCGACAGGGGACAGGGAAAAGGCAGAACTGCTCAATGCCTTCTTTGCCTCGGTCTTCTCACAAAAAGAAAGCCATCTTCAACCTCAGCAACATGGAATGGGCGAAGGATTGGGGGAACTCCAACCCCAAATAGGGAAACAAGTTGTCCAGGAACACCTGGCCTCTCTAAACGAATTCAAGTCCCCAGGGCCAGATCAGCTACATCCAAGAGTATTGAAGGAATTAGCGGAAGTTATTTCAGAACCACTAGCAATTATCTTCGAGAGTTCTTGGAGAACGGGAGAAGTCCCAGCAGATTGGAGGAGGGCGAATGTGGTCCCTATCTTCAAGAAGGGAAAAAAGAACGACCCAAACAATTACCGTCCGGTCAGCCTCACATCGATACCAGGCAAGATTCTGGAAAAGATCATTAAGGAAGTGGTCTGCAAACACTTAGAAACAAATGCGGTCATTGCTAATAGTCAACACGGATTTACCAAAAACAAGTCATGCCAGACTCATCTGATCTCTTTTTTCGATAGAGTTACGAGTTGGGTCGATACAGGGAATGCTGTGGATGTAGCGTACCTGGATTTCAGTAAGGCCTTCGACAAAGTCCCCCACGACCTTCTGGCAAATAAACTAGTAAAATGTGGGCTAGACAAAACTACGGTTAGGTGGATCTGCAATTGGCTAAGCGAACGAACCCAAAGGGTGCTCACCAATGCGTCATCTTCATCATGGAAAGAAGTGACAAGTGGAGTGCCGCAGGGCTCCGTCCTGGGCCCGGTTCTGTTCAACATCTTTATTAATGACTTAGACGAAGGGTTAGAAGGCACGATCATCAAGTTTGCAGACGACACAAAACTGGGAGGGATAGCTAACACTCCAGAAGACAGGAGCAGAATTCAAAATGATCTTGACAGACTAGAGAGATGGGCCGAAACTAACAAAATGAAGTTCAACAGGGACAAATGCAAGAGACTTCATTTCGGCAGAAAAAATGGAAATCAAAGATACAGAATGGGGGACGCCTGGCTTGACAGCAGTGTGTGCGAAAAAGACCTTGGAGTCCTCGTGGACAACAAGTTAAACATGAGCCAACAATGTGATGCAGCAGCTAAAAAAGCCAACGGGATTCTGGCTGCATCAATAGGGGAATAGCGTCTAGATCCAGGGAAGTCCTGCTGCCCCTTATTCTATTCTGCCTTGGTCAGACCACACCTGGAATCACACTGTGTCCAATTTTGGGCACCACAGTTGAAGGGAGATGTTGACAAGCTGGAAAGCGTCCAGAGGAGGGAGACTAAAATGATTAAGGGTCTGGAGAACAAGCCCTATGAGGAGCGGCTTAAAGAGCTTGGCATGTTTAGCCTGCAGAAGAGAAGGCTGAGAGGAGACATGATAGCCATGGACAAATACGTGAAGGGAAGTCATAGGGAAGAGGGAGCAAGCTTGTTTTCTGCTGCCCTGCAGACTAGGACACGGAACAATGGCTTCAAACTACAGGAAAGGAGGAGATTCCGCCTGAACATCAGGAAGAACTTCCTGACTGTGAGAAGGGCTGTTCGACAGTGGAACTCTCTCCCCCGGGCTGTGGTGGAGGTTCCTTCCTTGGAGGCTTTTAAGCAGAGGCTGGATGGCCATCTGTCGGGGGTGCTTTGAATGCGATTTCCTGCTTCTTGGCAGGGGGTTGGACTGGATGGCCCATGAGGTCTCTTCCAACTCTACTATTCTATGATTCTATGATTCTATGATTCTAGGTCATAAGTTCGAGGCCCGCTTGGAGCCTATGTTTATTTGTCTTTGTTCTATGTTAAAAGGCATTGAATGTTTGCCTATATGTGTAACGTGATCCGCCCTGAGTCCCCTTTGGGGTGAGAAAGAAGGGCGGAGTATAAATGCTGTAAATAAATAAATAAATATGGAATCCCAGCTGGTGCCTCTGATCATGTGCAAAGTGAATGGTGCTGGATCTCACCCATTGCCTCTGAGCATGTGCAAAATCAACAATGCAGCGTCTCAAGGGCCGTGTTTTGACAACCAAATCCCCATCGAACCCAAGTGGGCGACGGAGAGGAGGCCTTTGTCAGCTATGGAAGGGGGGGCTGTCCTTGACCCCTGCCCTGGCCCCCCATTGTGCCCATAATCCCCCCACAGGTGCCAGGAGGGCCCTCCAAACAGGTGGCTCCTTCTCCTGCCAAAAAGGAATGAACCTGTCTTCAAGCCGCGGGTGCCTTTGCACATGGGAATGCAGCTTTACGGGGAGCAAAACAAAGGCATTGCACACACTCCCAAATAAGAAGGCACTTTCCTTCCATTGCGACGACTAGGGGAAACAACAAAAAGATAGCAAATGGGCGGATTCCAGATATTCGTGAGGATGGGTTTCCGATTTCTTTGCAGCTCCGGGATAGTTTCCCTGGGAGGAATCTGATGTGGAGGATCTCGCCTTCCCTGCCACCCAGCTGATGTATCGAATGGCAAAGGGAGGAGGATCCCAAGACAGCTGGAAGGAGCTTTTGGAACAAGGCGTCCTTCTAGGATTTCAAGGAACGCCGTCAGAGAAAGTTCATTCCTTCCAAGGAACTTCTTAGTCGTTTTAATTCGATATAGAGTTTAATTGCAACAACCGACCCCAAATGGCGATGCCTTTGGTTACCTGCATAGAATTATAGAATTACAGGGTTGAAAGAGACCTTCTGCAGGCTCAACATGCCCAGCTCTTTCAGCCGCTCCTCATAGGGCTTGTTCTCCAGGCCCTTGATCCTTTGAGTCGCCCTCCTCTGGACGCTTTCCAGCGTAGAGTCAACATCTCCCTTCATTGGCGGTGCCCAGAACTGGGTCTGTTTGCTCAACCAATTCCAAATCCACCAAACACCCACATTGGACTAGTCTCCTTGCCAGAATGCCAAAGGACAAAGAAATCAAGGCATTCCTTGCATAGATCCAGCTCATAACTCTATTGAAAGGAGAAATCAGATGAGTCTGGTATGACTTGTCTTAATCAATCCATGCAGCAGGTAAAAGGTGAAGGCTTTTATTTTGGAGAAGATATTCATATCCCAAAGAAGAATCCAAACTTTTTTCAACAATCCCAAAAGTGACTTAACTTAGACCCAAGTCTTTAGCATGATGCCATATATTTATTTATTCAGCGGAAGGATAGTTGTGCAGGCAAATACAGGCACTTGGTCTCCTTTTCCCATTTTACACGATCCCCTGCATCCCCTGCCTTGGAAATTGGTTGCCTTTTGTGACTTTACGTACCAGGACCACCGGCAATATGTGAAAATCCACAAACTAGGGACACTATATTTATTTTAATATTTATACATTATTTCAGTAGTCACTGTATATACAGTAGAGTCTCACTTATCCAAGCTAAACGAGCCGGCAGAAGCTTGGATAAGCGAATAGCTTGGATAATAAGGAGGGATTAAGGAAAAGCCTATTAAACATCCAATTAGGTTATGATTTTACAAATTAAGCACCAAAACATCATGTTATACAACAAATTTGACAGAAAAAGCAGTTCAATACGCAGTAATGTTATGTTATAATTACTGTGTTTACAAATTTAGCACCAAAATATCACAATATATTGAAAACATTGACTACAAAAAAGGCTTGGATTATCCAGAAACTTGGATAAGCGAGGCTTGGATAATTGAGACTCTACTGTACTTGAGTATAAGCCGACCCAAATATAAGCCGAGGCACCTAATTTTACCACAAAAAAACTGGGAAAACATTGACTGCAGTATAAGCCGAGAGTGATAAATTTCAGAAATAAAAATAGATACCAATAAATTATATTAATTGGGGGCATCAGTAGTTTAAATATTTGTGAATCTTTACATAAAAATGTAATGTAAGATAAGACAGTCCAGCTCTGATTTAAATCATTATTTTTGTCTTCTTCAATGTACATGTACTTGTGTATCTTTCAATAATAATAGAGTGAAATAATAAATGTAATAATCATAATAAATGCAGTAAAATAATAAATGCAATAATAAATAAAGTAAAATAATAAATGCAATAATAAATAAAGTAAAATAATAAATGTATTAATAATAACATAGAGTAAAATCAATGTAATAGTGATAATAATAATAGAGTTCTAATTACAAGGTGTTTCCAATGCATGGCCACCTTCAAGGGGTTTCCAATTTATGGTCATCTAGAGCCCCTTCTACACTGCCATATAATCCAGATTAGCAATGCAAATATTCCACATAACCTGCTTGGAACAGGATTAGATGACTCTACATTGCCATATAATCTAGTTCAAAGCAGATAATCTGGATTTTATGTGACAGTGTAGAAGGGGCTCTAGATGACCATAAGTTGGAAGTCCCTTGAAGGTGGCCATGCATTGGAAACACCTTGCAATTAGAAACACCCCCAAATTGTAAACACCTTGAAAGTGACCATAAGTTAGAGATATCTTGGATGAACATACGTTGGAAATAGCTTGAGATATCTTAGGTGACCATAAGTTGGAAACATTTTGAAAGTGACCCTAAATTCGAGATATCTTAGATGACCATAAGTTGGAGATACCTTGCAGGTGGTTACAAGATACATCTTAGATGCCCATAAGTTGGAAACACCTTGAAAATGGCCATAAAAATGTTCTATAGATGGTATTGGACACCGCAAAAAATTGCAAAATTTAATAAGAAAGTATCAAATAAATGTTGGAAATGTGGAGTAGAAGTGGGGACATTCTTCCATTGTTGGTGGACATGCAAAAAAGCGAAAGCCTATTGGAAAGAGATACATTGGAGAATTCAAAAGATGTTGCAGATTAGAATTGATCTGAATCCAAAATACTTCCTCCTGGAGATGTTAGATATAAATAAAGATAGAAACAAGGAAATCTTATTTAATTACCTAACCACAGCAGCTAGAATGAATTTGGCCAAATCTTGGAAAGACAAGGAGATGCCAGAGATAAGAGGATGGATAAACAAAGTCTGGGAGATCATGAATATGGACAAACTAACATATTTGCTACAAAACAACCAAGGCAGTCCGATGAAACAGACAAATTGGGAAATGGTCAAAAACTACTTGAAGGAAGAAAAATACAAGGTGATTATTTAAAATGTAATAGAAGATAAGATCGATAAGATAATGAAATATGTGAACAAAAACGAATTTTTAGACCAGAGACACTAGATAGAACTGATTGGAAAAAAAACTATAAGACAGCTCGAAATTGTAAAATTCACATGATACTGTGCAAAGATGGAAGTCAATTTTATTTTATGCGGGGGTGGTGGTTGGGTTTCCTTTTTGTCTGTTTTGCTTTGTTTTTTTTTTCTTTGTTGTTTTTTTTTATTACTTTGTGTCTATTCCACATTCCTATTCCCCCCCTTCACCCTTATATCATTATGTACATTCGGGTTTTACTTTATTGTATGTAGAAAACACGAAGAAAAACTATTTAAAAAGAAAAAGAAAAAAAAAAGAAAATGGCCATAAATTAGAGATATCTTCGATGAATATACGTTGGAAATAGCTTGAGATATCTTAGGTGACCATAAGTTGGAAACACCTTGAAAGTGGCCGTAAGTTAGAGATATATTAGATGAGCATGAACTGGAAATACTGTACCTTGAGATGTTTTAGAATATGGTAAGTTGGAAACACCTTGAAAGTGGCCATACATTGGAAACAATTGCAATTGAAACATCTAGAAGGTGGCAATCCATTAGAGCTATCTTAGATGACCATATATATCATAGCTTGCGATGCCTTCTACATTGCCATATAAAATCCAGATTATCTGCTAAACTGGAATAAGTGGCCATAAGTTAGAGATATCTTGGACGAACATAAGTCGGAAATAGCTTTTGAAGTGAAGCATTGAAGGAGGGCTTCATGTCGGGGCCCAGAATTCTCATTTGGGGGGCACGGTTTTTCCGTCCCACACCCCGTATCTTCTCTCCTCGGCGCTCTTTTCGGTGTGAAAGGCGATACGAGGGAATGCGTCTAAAAATACACCCTCCTTCCTTCCAAACCCCCCATATAATGGCCGGCCACCCCCTTGACCCTCCCAGTTCCTTCTCTTCGGGAGGATAGAATTCCCATGAGTGAGCTGATCGCAGGCCCAGTTCAAATGGCCTTTCCAAGCGTCTTACGAAAGCGAGCCCGTCTCCTTGGCCCAGGCCTATCTCTCCCTTTTTGCTCTGTAGGTTCCGGCTTCTAGTCAATGAGACCACAGTAGGAATTCCCACATCCACGGGAGACGTTCCTACATTTTGCAATGCATGGATGATGCCCGAAACCACACATAACAGCAAACCCATCGCGACTTTGATTGATAAATAAACATAATACGAGGGCTGAATGAAAAGTAATGCCTCCACCTTCTGTTCAACATCTTTATTAACGACTTAGACGAAGGGTCAGAAGGCACGATCATCAACTTTGCAGATGACACCAAACTGGGAGGGAGAGCCAACACTCCAGAAGACAGGAGCAGAATCCAAAACGATCTTGACAGACTAGAGAGATGATTGGCCGAAACTCACAAAATGAAGTTCAACAGGGACAAATGCAAGAGACTCCACTTTGGCAGAAAAAATGGAAATCAAAGAAACAGAATGGGGGACGATGCCTGGCTTGACAGCAGTGTGTGCGAAAAAGACCTTGGAGTCCTCGTGGGGAACAAGTTAAACATGAGCCAACAATGTGATGCGGCTGCTAAAAAAGCCAATGGGATTCTGTCCTGCATCAAGAGGGGAATAGCGTCTAGATCCAGGGAAGTCCTGCTCCCCCTCTTTCTATTCTGCCTTGGTCAGACCACACCTGGAATCACACTGAGTCCAATTCTGGGCACCGCAGTTGAAGGGAGATGTTGACAAGCTGGAAAGCGTCCAGAGGAGGGCGACTAAAATGATCAAGGGTCTGGAGAACAAGCCCTATGAGGAGCGGCTTAAAGAGCTGGGCATGTTTAGCCTGCAGAAGAGAAGGCTGAGAGGAGACATGATAGCCATGGACAAATACGTGAAGGGAAGTCATAGGGAGGAGGGAGCAAGCTTGTTTTTTAGACTAGGACACGGAACAATGGCTTCAAACTACAGGAAAGGAGATTCCACCTGAACATCAGGAAGAACTTCCTCACTGTGAGAAGGGCTGTTCACCAGTGGAACTCTCTGACGCAGACTGTGGTGGAGGCTCCTTCTTTGGAGGCTTTTAAGCAGAGGCTGGATGGCCATCTGTCGGGGGTGCTTTGAATGCGATTTCCTGCTTCTTGGCAGAATGGGGTTGGACTGGATGGCCCATGAGGTCTCTTCCAACTCTACTATTCTATGATTCTAGGATTCTATTCGTTAGTTGGGTTTGGATGGGAATATTTTAATAAATCAAATGCGGAAATAATCCTTAGAACGTGCTCTTTAACTACCACGATTCACTTTTCCACATCATCACCAGACAATTGGATACATTTCTGCCAACAATGAACAAGTTTTCTGAAGCCATCATGGAAGAAGTCGACACTCTGTTTCCGCAACCGGTGTCTCACAGGACCCATCGTGCACAGATCTTCCGATAGCCAAGCAAAGCAATAATGTGACCCACACGTTCTTGCGAAATGCCGATGATGCTTGAAATTTCTCTCTGAGTGATACGACGATCGTCCTGAATCAATCTGTCAATCTTTTGATGTGAAACTCTGTGGTTGCAGTCACAGGACATCCAACAGTGTGTTTGTCACGCAAGTCAGATGTTCCCACCTCAATGTCTTTAAACTTACCCGCCCAACGACACACAGGACTCACATCCACACAATCATCATAAATATCTTGCATTCTCTGATGGATCTCCTTTGGAGTGACACCTTCTGCTGTCAAGAATTCAGTAACTGCACATTGCTTACAGTAGTCTCACTTATCCAACTTCTGCTTATCCAACACATCCTATACTGCCTTTTAGTATTTAATGTTTTTGTAGTCAATATTTTCAACACGTCGCAATGTTTTGGTGCTAAATTTGTAAATACAGTCATTACTATATAACGCCACCTTTATTGAACTCCTTTGTCTGTCAGTTTGTTGTAAAATATAATATTTTGGTGCTTAATTTGTAAAATCATAACTTACTTTATATACTTGACTATAAGCCTAGTTTTTCAGCCCTTTTTTTAAGACTGAAAAAGCCCCCCTCAGCTTATACTCAGGTGAGGGTCCTGATTGGCTTCAAAAGCTATATTTGGGTCAGCTTATACTCAAGAATATAGAGTACATTTATTATTTTTCTCTATTATTATTGGTATTATTACATTTATTATTTTTCTCTATTATTATTGGTATTATTACATTTATTATTTTTCTCTATTATTATTGGTATTATTACATTTATTATTTTTCTCTATTATTATTGGTATTATTACATTTATTATTTTTCTCTATTATTATTGGTATTATTACATTTATTATTTTTCTCTATTATTATTGGTATTATTACATTTATTATTTTTCTCTATTATTATTGGTATTATTACATTTATTATTTTTCTCTATTATTGTTGCTACTGTTACATTTATTTTACTCTATTTTTTATTATTAATCATACATTTATTATTTCACTCTGATCTTATCATTATTATTATTGCATTTATTATTTTACTCTATTTATTATTACATGTATTACTTTCCTGTATTTATTATTATTATTATTATTATTACTTGTATTATTTTACTCCATGATTATTAAAAGGATACGTAAGCACATTGACATTGAAGAAGATGAGAATAATGATTGGATCAGAGTTGGACAGTCTTATCTTAAATTTGAGCTTTATGTAAATATTCAAAAACATTTAACCTACTGATGCCTCAATAAACGTAATTTTATTGGTACAGTAGAGTCTCACTTATCCAACATAAATGGGCCGGCAGAACGTTGGATAAGCGAATATGTTGGATAGTAAGGAGGGATTAAGGAAAAGCCTATTAAACATCAAATTAGGTTATGATTTTTCAAATTAAGCACCAAAACATTATGTTATACAACAAATTTGACAGAAAAAGTAGTTTAATATGCAGTAATGTTATGTTGTAATTACTGTATTTACGAATTTAGCACCAAAATATCATGATGTATTGAAAACATTGACTACAAAAATGCATTGGATAATCCAGAATGTTGGATAAGTGAGACTCTACTGTACCAATAAAATTACATTAATTGAGGCATCAGTAGGTTAAATGTTTTTGAATATTTACATTTTTGAATTTTGAATATTTATATTTTTATTTCTGAAATTTACCACCCTCGGCTTATACTGGAGTCAATGTTTTCCCAGTTTTTTTTGTGGTAAAATTAGCTTATATTCGGGTCGGCTTATACTCGAGTATATACGGTAATTTGTAAAATCATAACTTAATTTGATGTTTAGTAGGCTTTTCCTTAATCCCTCCTTATTATCCAACCTTTTCACTTATCCAACGTTCTGCCGGCCCATTTATGTTGGATAAGCGAGACTCTGCTGTATTTCTGGATGCAAGGCAGAGGTCCAGCCTCCACCTCGATTCACCTCCAAACATTTGGCCAGTTCCCGGCAGTGAGAGTCACATTTCTTATGGGTTGATATTTCAGGTCACAGAATCAAGGCACATGATGAAACCCGCTGGCTCTAGAACCCATTTCTTTTTTCTCTGGAGGGGAAACTCTTGGCATGCACAGAGGCGCTTTCTGCGTGGAGAACCCCAAATGACCCGGAGAAGGATGACCCTGTTCCTGGCCTCTGCACAGATTGCCGAGTGGGCAAAAGTGTCCGGTTGCGGAGGCCGAGCCAAGATCCCCAGGTTTCCCCAGGTGTGTCTACACTGCCCAATGGATGCCGATTGATCCCGCTTGAACTGCCATGACACTATGCTATGGTGTCCCAGGGTGCCTTCCTAAACTGTGACTCCTAAGATACCATCACATCAAGTCATGGCAGTTCAAGTGTAGATGCATCCTTAGTAAAACTACAGCTCCCATCATCCCATGGCATTGAGGCATGCAAAACTACAACTCCCAGGCGTGTATAGCATTGAACCATGGCAGTTCAAATTTGTAGGTAGATGCATTTATTTTGCAGTGTAGATGTGCCCTTAGTAAAACTACAGCTCCCATTATCCCATGGCATTGAGGCATGCAAAACTACAACTCCCAGGCTTGTATAGCATTGAACCATGGCAGTTCAAATTTGTAGGTAGATGCATTTATTCTGCAGTGTAGATTTGCCCTTAGTAAAACTACAACTCCCAGGCTTGTATAGCATTGAACCATGGCAGTTCAAATTTGTAGGTAGATGCATTTATTCTGCAGTGTAGATTTGCCCTTAGTAAAACTACAACTCCCAGGCTTGTATAGCATTGGACCATGGCAGTTCAAATTTGTAGGTAGATGCATTTATTCTGCAGTGTAGATGTGCCCTTAGTAAAACTACAACTCCCAGGCTTGTATAGCATTGAACCATGGCAGTTCAAATTTGTAGGTAGATGCATTTATTCTGCAGTGTAGATGTGCCCTTAGTAAAACTACAACTCCCAGGCTTGTATAGCATTGGACCATGGCAGTTCAAATTTGTAGGTAGATGCATTTATTCTGCAGTGTAGATGTGCCCTTAGTAAAACTACAACTCCCAGGCGTGTATAGCATTGAACCATGGCAGTTCAAATTTGTAGGTAGATGCATTTATTCTGCAGTGTAGATGTGCCCTTAGTAAAACTACAACTCCCAGGCGTGTATAGCATTGAACCATGGCAGTTCAAATTTGTAGGTAGATGCATTTATTCTGCAGTGTAGATGTGCCCTTAGTAAAACTACAACTCCCAGGCGTGTATAGCATTGGACCATGGCAGTTCAAATTTGTAGGTAGATGCATTTATTCTGCAGTGTAGATTTGCCCTTAGTAAAACTACAACTCCCAGGCTTGTATAGCATTGCACCATGGCAGTTCAAATTTGTAGGTAGATGCATTTATTCTGCAGTGTAGATTTGCCCTTAGTAAAACTACAACTCCCAGGCGTGTATAGCATTGGACCATGGCAGTTCAAATTTGTAGGTAGATGCATTTATTCTGCAGTGTAGATTTGCCCTTAGTAAAACTACAACTCCCAGGCTTGTATAGCATTGGACCATGGCAGTTCAAATTTGTAGGTAGATGCATTTATTCTGCAGTGTAGATGTGCCCTTAGTAAAACTACAACTCCCAGGCTTGTATAGCATTGCACCATGGCAGTTCAAATTTGTAGGTAGATGCATTTATTCTGCAGTGTAGATTTGCCCTTAGTAAAACTACAACTCCCAGGCGTGTATAGCATTGGACCATGGCAGTTCAAATTTGTAGGTAGATGCATTTATTCTGCAGTGTAGATTTGCCCTTAGTAAAACTACAACTCCCAGGCTTGTATAGCATTGCACCATGGCAGTTCAAATTTGTAGGTAGATGCATTTATTCTGCAGTGTAGATTTGCCCTTAGTAAAACTACAACTCCCAGGCTTGTATAGCATTGCACCATGGCAGTTCAAATTTGTAGGTAGATGCATTTATTCTGCAGTGTAGATGTGCCCTTAGTAAAACTACAACTCCCAGGCTTGTATAGCATTGCACCATGGCAGTTCAAATTTGTAGGTAGATGCATTTATTCTGCAGTGTAGATGTGCCCTTAGTAAAACTACAACTCCCAGGCTTGTATAGCATTGGACCATGGCAGTTCAAATTTGTAGGTAGATGCATTTATTCTGCAGTGTAGATGTGCCCTTAGTAAAACTACAACTCCCAGGCTTGTATAGCATTGGACCATGGCAGTTCAAATTTGTAGGTAGATGCATTTATTCTGCAGTGTAGATGTGCCCTTAGTAAAACTACAACTCCCAGGCTTGTATAGCATTGAACCATGGCAGTTCAAATTTGTAGGTAGATGCATTTATTCTGCAGTGTAGATGTGCCCTTAGTAAAACTACAACTCCCAGGCTTGTATAGCATTGGACCATGGCAGTTCAAATTTGTAGGTAGATGCATTTATTCTGCAGTGTAGATTTGCCCTTAGTAAAACTACAACTCCCAGGCTTCTATAGCATTGAACCATGGCAGTTCAAATTTGTAGGTAGATGCATTTATTCTGCAGTGTAGATTTGCCCTTAGTAAAACTACAACTCCCAGGCTTGTATAGCATTGCACCATGGCAGTTCAAATTTGTAGGTAGATGCATTTATTCTGCAGTGTAGATGTGCCCTTAGTAAAACTACAACTCCCAGGCTTGTATAGCATTGCACCATGGCAGTTCAAATTTGTAGGTAGATGCATTTATTCTGCAGTGTAGATGTGCCCTTAGTAAAACTACAACTCCCAGGCTTGTATAGCATTGAACCATGGCAGTTCAAATTTGTAGGTAGATGCATTTATTCTGCAGTGTAGATGTGCCCTTAGTAAAACTACAACTCCCAGGCTTGTATAGCATTGGACCATGGCAGTTCAAATTTGTAGGTAGATGCATTTATTCTGCAGTGTAGATTTGCCCTTAGTAAAACTACAACTCCCAGGCTTGTATAGCATTGCACCATGGCAGTTCAAATTTGTAGGTAGATGCATTTATTCTGCAGTGTAGATTTGCCCTTAGTAAAACTACAACTCCCAGGCTTCTATAGCATTGAACCATGGCAGTTCAAATTTGTAGGTAGATGCATTTATTCTGCAGTGTAGATTTGCCCTTAGTAAAACTACAACTCCCAGGCTTGTATAGCATTGCACCATGGCAGTTCAAATTTGTAGGTAGATGCATTTATTCTGCAGTGTAGATGTGCCCTTAGTAAAACTACAACTCCCAGGCTTGTATAGCATTGCACCATGGCAGTTCAAATTTGTAGGTAGATGCATTTATTCTGCAGTGTAGATGTGCCCTTAGTAAAACTACAACTCCCAGGCTTGTATAGCATTGAACCATGGCAGTTCAAATTTGTAGGTAGATGCATTTATTCTGCAGTGTAGATGTGCCCTTAGTAAAACTACAACTCCCAGGCTTGTATAGCATTGAACCATGGCAGTTCAAATTTGTAGGTAGATGCATTTATTCTGCAGTGTAGATGTGCCCTTAGTAAAACTACAACTCCCAGGCTTGTATAGCATTGAACCATGGCAGTTCAAATTTGTAGGTAGATGCATTTATTCTGCAGTGTAGATTTGCCCTTAGTAAAACTACAACTCCCAGGCGTGTATAGCATTGAACCATGGCAGTTCAAATTTGTAGGTAGATGCATTTATTCTGCAGTGTAGATTTGCCCTTAGTAAAACTACAACTCCCAGGCTTGTATAGCATTGCACCATGGCAGTTCAAATTTGTAGGTAGATGCATTTATTCTGCAGTGTAGATTTGCCCTTAGTAAAACTACAGCTCCCATCATCCCATGGCATTGAGGCACTTATCCAGCACTCACTTATCCAACGTTCTGGATTATCCAATGCATTTTTGTAGTCAATGTTTTCAAAACATCGTGATATTTTGGTGCTAAATTCATAAATACAGTAATTACTACATAGCATTACTGCATATTGAACTACTCTTTCTGTCAAATTTGTTGTGATGTCTTGGTGCTTCATTTGTCAAATCATAACCTAATTTGATGTTTAATAGGCTTTCCCTTAGTCCCTCCTTATTATCCAACATATTCGCTTATCCAACATTCTGCTGGCCCGTTTATGTTGGATAAGTGAGACTCTACTGTATAAATAATATTATTATATTGTATTATTATTATTAGTTTTATATTACATTATATTACTATCAATATTTTATGTATACACGATACAGTAGAGTAGATACCAAAATATCATGATGTATTGAAAACATTGACTACAAAAATGCGTTGGATAATCCAGAAAGTTGGATAAGCGAGGCTTGGATAAGTGAGACTCTACTGTATTGCATTTATTTTACTCTATTTTTATTATTATTAATACATTTATTATTTCACTCTGATCTTATTATTATTATTTCATTTATTATTTTACTCTATTATTACATGTATTATTTTCTTGTATTTATTATTATTATTAAATGTATTATTTTACTCTATTATTATTAAAAGGATACATAAGCGTATCAACACTTAATACATAAGTGTTGGATAAGTGAGACTCTACTGTATTGCATTTATTTTACTCTATTTTTATTATTATTAATACAGTTATTATTTCACTCTGATCTTATTATTATTATTTCATTTATTATTTTACTCTATTATTACATGTATTATTTTCTTGTATTTATTATTATTATTAAATGTATTATTTTACTCTATTATTATTAAAAGGATACATAAGCGTATCAACACTTAATACATAAGTGTTGGATAAGTGAGACTCTACTGTATTGCATTTATTTTACTCTATTTTTATTATTATTAATACATTTATTATTTCACTCTGATCTTATTATTATTATTTCATTTATTATTTTACTCTATTATTACATGTATTATTTTCTTGTATTTATTATTATTATTAAATGTATTATTTTACTCTATTATTATTAAAAGGATACATAAGCGTATCAACACTTAATACATAAGTGTTGGATAAGTGAGACTCTACTGTATTGCATTTAGTTTACTCTATTTTTATTATTATTAATACATTTATTGGGTTGTTGTGTGTCTTTCGGGCTGTGTGGCCATGTTCCAGAAGCATTCTCTCCTGACGTTTCGCCCACATCTATGGCAGGCATCCTCAGAGGTTCTTCTGGAACATGGCCACACAGCCCGAAAGACACACAACAACCCTGTGATCCTGGCCATGAAAGCCTTCGACAATACATTTATTATTTCACTCTGATCTTATTATTATTATTTCATTTATTATTTTACTCTATTATTACATGTATTATTTTCTTGTATTTATTATTATTATTATTAAATGTATTATTTTACTCTATTATTATTAAAAGGATACATAAGCGTATCCACACTTAATACATAAGTGTTGGATAAGTGAGACTCTACTGTATATTATACTAGTTGTGCGCAGCCACGCGTTGCTGTGGCGTATGGGAATCATTTGTTGGCCAGGTGGCCTAGCAGTGATTAGCCTTGCAGCCTCAAAACCTGGCTGTTTTGTTCTTATGCGAATCCTTGTTTGGTGAGCTGGAATACAATGGAATAGGCTTGCTGCTTGGAAGGCTGGGTCCTTGTGAGCCTAAGTCTAAAACTGAGGGCGAGGGCCACATCCGGCCCCCGGGCCTTAGTTTGGGGACCCCTGATATATCCTGTAACATTGAGCCAAGGGTGGTCGAAGCGGTGCCAAACCGGTTTAGAGACAGATCCAACTCTGGTGCTCAAGGGCCGCAAGGTCATGTGACCTGCCTCCCGTGGGCCCCTTGGGGTGCAGGCAGCAGCGGTCACCTTCCCCTCCTTCCTCGGTGGGATCGGGTTGCCATCAATCTCTGCCGAGGGGCAGCTGCTGTGCCGTGGGCCCCTCTCGCCCTCCCTCCGCCGGCCTTGCCACCCTTTTCATCCAAGGGGCCCGACACCTGATCCGTGGGGCGGCTGTTTTCTCGCAGGCCGCAGACCCAGAGGAGTCTGGCCAGAGCAGGCTGCTGTCCGGCCAACTGGACATTGCTGCCTATATAAAGCCCTGGTGCGCTTCTAGGCCTGGGAAGTGCGGGGCAAGGAGGGCGATCCCGTGGCCCCGGACCCTCAAAGCATGCCCTGTTCCAAAGGAATCATAGAATCATAGAATAGTAGAGTTGGAAGAGACCACATGGGCCATCTAGTCCAACCCCCTGCTAAGAAGCAGGAAATCGCCTTCAAAGCACCCCCGACAGATGGCCATCCAGCCTCTGCTTAAAAGCCTCCAAGGAAGGAGCCTCCACCACGGCCCCGGGGAGAGAGTTCCACTGCTGAACAGCCCTTCTCACAGTGAGGAAGTTCTTCCTGATGTTCAGGTGGAATCTCCCTTCCTGTGGTTTGAAGCCATTGTCCCGTGTCCTAGTCTAAAAAACAAGCTCCCTCCCTCCTCCCTATGACTTCCCTTCACGTATTTGTCCATGGCTCTCATGTCTCCTCTCAGCCTTCTCTTCTGCAGGCTAAACATGCCCAGCTCTTTAAGCCGCTCCTCATAGGGCTTGTTCTCCAGACCCTTCATCATTTTAGTCGCCCTCCTCTGGACGCTTTCCAGCTTGTCAACATCTCCCTTCAACTGTGGTGCCCAAAATTGGACCCAGTGTGATTCCAGGTAACGTGGTCTGACCAAGGCAGAATAGAGGGGAGCAGGACTTCCCTGGATCTAGACGCTATTCCCCTCTTGATGCAGGACAGAATCCCATTGGCTTTTTTTGCCGCCGCATCACATTCCTGGCTCATGTTCACCTTCCTCCCCACGAGGACTCCAAGGTCTTTTTCGCACACACTGCTGTCAAGCCAGGCATCGTCCCCCATTCTGTCTCTTTGATTTCCATTTTTTCTGCCGAAGTGAAGTCTCTTGCATTTGTCCCTCTTGAACTTCATTTTGTGAGTTTCGGCCAATCATCTCTCTAGTCTGTCAAGATCGTTTTGAATTCTGCTCCTGTCTTCTGGAGTGTTGGCTCTCCCTCCCAGTTTGGTGTCGTCTGCAGACTTGATGATCGTGCCTTCTGACCCTTCGTCTAAGTCGTTAATAAAGATGTTGAACAGAACCGGGCCCAGGACGGAGCCCTGCTTGTGGCACTCCACTTGTGACTTCTTTCCATGATGAAGACGACGCATTGGTGAGAATCACCCTTTGGGTTCGTTCGCTTAGCCAATTACAGATCCACCTAACCAGGAGAAAGCAGGAGACGATCCATATGAGAGAACTTGCTTTAGTTTTCCAATGTTGAGATGCATCCCAAGTCAGGCATAAGGGTCCTTGTGTTTTCCTTTTTTTCTCCGAAAAGGTAGACTGCATTGGATGCTGGAGGCTCCATTGAGCAGCCATTGCTGTGTTGGCCCCATTTGAGGAGGCAACCCCTGGCAGTGAGACCAGGGAGAAGCCTGTTGGCAGAAGCCCAGGCAAGTGATCCGCCTGAGCTGCCCATTTTAAATGAGTCCCTGCTTTGGCGAGCATACCGATCAGGCCCAACTGGAATTGGCCAGCAAGCACGGAGAGAAGGTGATTTTCAGCCAAGGAAGATTTTATGATCTGCAGATAAGATGCTAGCTACCGTGTTTCCCCGAAAATAAGACAGTGTCTTATATTATTTTTTACTCCCAAAGATGAGCTAGGTCTTATTTTCAGGGGATGTCTTATTTTTCCATAAAGAAGAATTCATAATCATTATTGAACAAAAAAATGAACATTGATTCTATACTGTACTGTAGTTGTCATCACAAACCAACATAACTAAACCAGAAAAACTGTGACTCCTGTCAAGAATTTCTTGTTACTACCATTATTTCCATATACAACTGGTATGTAAGACACCCCGAGTCCCTCTGAGGAGATGGAGGCGGGGTATAAAAATAAAATTATTATTGTTGTTGTTGTTATTATTATTATTATTATTATTATTATTATTATTATTATGTATATTTACCAATCCTGCATGCTATGGTGTTTTGTTTGGCGGGCGCCAGGCACGCTTCCAAACAAAAACTTTGCTAGGTCTTACTTTCAGGGGAGGCCTTATATTTAGCAATTCAGCAAAACCTCTGCTAGGTCTTATTTTTTGGGGATGTCTTATTTTCAGGGAAACAGGGTAGTGATACAGTCACAAAGTAGATAGCATACAGAATACAGTTTCACAGCCCTTTTTATACATTGGCTGCAGCCAAGCCTCTAATTCTGACCAGTCACAGAGAGGGGTTTGGTTGGCCAGAGTGGGCTAGGAACAAAGGATGATTAAGTGTGGATGAATGGGGTTCCTTTTACTGAACAGGAAAAATAAAGTGATTGAGGGCATTTTCTGGCCCTACCCAAGAATGCTATTGTCTTATGAGATGAACATGACATGGCCCCTTAATAGGGCTGGGCTGGAGGTTCCAGCCCCCTGAGAAACAAAACATCATATATTAACACAATCATGCAAAAATGACAGAGGATGGGTTTCGGCTGTAGAAATGCTGATTCCTTCCGATGCGAGAGGTCCAGTTCATCAAAGGCGCAGTATGGTGAAATTGGTTTTTCCCCAAGGGCACAGGGAGAGGTGATTGCCCTGCCTGAGTAAGTTATTGTGTTGCAATGTCCAGGTAAAGTCCAAGAGATGGGTGAGGCTGGAAATTGATGAGGAAATTCCCAGCTTGGTTTCTTTCCCCCAGGCTATGCAATTGTGTGGGATGCAAGACATCTTTGGGTTCAGGAACAAGGTTTCCCACCAAGGGAAGGAATTGGGGTTTCAGGAGCATAAAACATTAGGTTAACACAACATATAGGCAAAATGGGAACACATGGAGCATTTAGGGCAAATTAGATACATGAGAGACATAGTTTTCCAAAGTACCTTTAACAAGCCAGGCTTCCCAGAGGAAAAAGGGAAACCTCCAAAATGAGTTTTTTTTGGGGTCCGTATTTAGTCCCACACATCAGGAACAAAAAGTGCATCTATATGATAGAATGAATTCAGCTTGTAGCTATGGCTCAATGCTATGGAATCCTGGGAGTTGTAGAAGACAAAAAGCCTTTTGCAACTACAACTCCCATCCTCCCATTGCATTCGGATTGATGAGAAAGCAACATCCGATCCGAGAGAGAGAGCTTTTAGATGCAACATAGGATGAATCGACACTGCAGAATGACCCCATGACTCATTGCTATGGAATACTGGGAGTTGTAGTTCGCATTGTTTTGGGGGGTTTTTTTCAGAGAAGGCAAAATACTGTATAGAGCAGGGGTCCCCAAACTAAGGCCCGGGGGCCGGATGCGGCCCTCCGAGGTCATTTACCTGGCCCCCGCCCTCAGTTTTATAATATAATATATTGTATATACATATAATATTGATAATAATATTATAATGTAATACAATATAACACTAATAATAATACCATATAATAATATTATATTCTATATTATGTATAATATTACTAATAATTTTACAGTATAGTGGTATAGTTCAATATAGTAATATATAATGCTAATATTGTGCTATGCTAATAATATAATATATTGTATGTACATATAATTTGTAAGCCACTCTGAGTCCCCTTTGGGGTGAGAAGGGTGTGATACAAATGTAATAATAATAATAATAATAAGTTTATTTGTATCCCGCCTCCATCTCCCCCGAAGGGTACTCGGGGCGGCTTACAGCAAAATCAAAATACAAACAATGATAAAATATAAAACAATATAAAATGTAGTAAATAAATGCAGTAAATAAATAATAAATAAATACATTTTAGACTTAGGCTCGCCCAAAGTCTGAAATGACTTGAAGGCACACAACAACAACAACAACAACAACAACAACAACAACCACAACCCTAATTAACTAGACTATCTCATTGGCCAGAAGCAGGACCACGCTTCCCATTGAAATCCTGATAAATGTATGTTGGTTAAAATTGTTTTTATTTTTAAATATTGTATTGTTCTTTCATTGTTGTTGTTGTTGTTGTTGTTGTTGTTGTTGTTTTTGAACTACAAATAAGACATGCATAGGAATTTGTTTGTATTTTTTTTTTTCAAATGATAATCCGGCCCCTCGACAGTCTGAAGGATTGTGGACCGGCCCTCGGCTTAAAAAGTTTGGGGACCCCTGGTATAGAGTATAAGCCTAGTTTTTCAGCCCTTTTTAGGGCTGAAAAAGCTCCCCTCGGCTTATACTTGAGTGAGGGTCCTGGCCGGCATTTATTCAGGTCGGCTTATACTTGAGTATATAGGTATTCAGACTTGGACAGTCTTATCTTATTAAAGTCTTATTATTATCTTAAATTACAGTTGTATGTAAATATTCTAAAACTGATGCCTCAAATAATGCAATTTTATTAATATCTATTTTTTATTTTTGAATTTGTCCCGTAGTTGCTGCATTTCCCACCCTCGTCTTATACTCGAGTCAATACGTTTTCCCAGTTTTCGTGTTAAAATTAGGTGCCTCGGCTTATATTCGGGTCGGCTTATACTCGAGTATATACGGTACTTGGGAAACTACAACTCCCAGGGTTCCATTGCAGTGGGCCTGGGCAATTTGTTTGGGGTCCTCGATTCAACAATTCGATAAAGCGGGGCCAAAGCGACATTCGCTCCACAGCATAGATCAGGGGTCCCCAAAATAAGGCCCGGGGGCCAGATGCGGCCCTCCAAGGTCATTTACCTGGCCCCCACATTCAGTTTTAGACTTAGCCTCGCCCAAAGTCTGAAATGACTTGAAGACACAACAACAACAACAACAACAACAATCCTACTTAACTTGACTATTTCATTGGCCAGAAGCAGGCCCACACTTCCCATTGAAATCCTGATAGGTTTATGTTAGTTAAAATTGTTTTTATTTTTAAATATTGTATTGTTCTTTCATTTACTAATATTGTGCTATGGTAATAATATAATATATTGTGTATACATATAATATTGATAATAATACAATGTAATACAATATAATACTAATAATAATACAATATAATAATATTAATTATACAGTATGTATTAAATGTAATATTGCTAATAATATTACAGTATAGTGGTATAGTACAATATAGTAATATATAATGCTAATATTGTGATATGCTAATAATATATATTATATGTACATACAACTTGTAAGGTGCTCTGACTCCCCTTTGAGGTGAGAAAGGGTGGGGTATAAATGTAGTAAATAAAAAAATTGTTGTTTTTGGGGATTTTTTGCATTACAAATAAGACATGTGCAGTGTGCATAGGAATTTGTTCGTATTTTTTTTCAAATGATAATTTGGCCCCTCAAGAGTCTGAGGGACCATGAACCGGCCCTCCACTTAAAAAGTTTGAGGACCCCTGGCATAGATGCACCCTTAGTAAAACTACAACTCCCAGGCTTCGTTTGCGGCAGCCACACAAGAACGGCGAAGTTTCCAGAGTAGAACGAGCACACAATTAAAGAGGAATAAGGCTTTCACATTAGGTGCAGAACATTTCTTTCAATGTTGCTCCATTGTGCCTTGCGGTCACCACGCCCCATGCCAAGGCCGGCAGGTGTGGAGCAGATGTTGCCCCCGTTTCTGTAAAAGGAGGAGACCCCCCGCCAGACTCTCTGGCAGCTGATGGATTTTTCAAGAAATACATTCCTTGGTGCTCGTTTCACATATTAAGACGGGTAACCGGAGCCTGGACAGATGGGAAGGGGCTTAACGTCCCCCTGCTCCCTCCGTTGCCTCCGATAAAGAAGCAAATCCAGTGACACCAGGAAAGAGGGAAGCGAATTAGGAGCCTGTAAAGAGAACAGGAATTATCATTGCATGGGATTTGGGTCTCTATAGAATGAATGCAGCTTGACGCCACTTTAACTGGCATGCCTGGGAGCTGTAGTTTTGCGAGGTCTTTGCGGGGTGCTTCTAGTGTTCATGCAGGTTGGCATTACTACCATGGCTCAGTGCTATGACATAGTGGGAGATGCCGTTTTCCAAGGTTCTTTGCACTCCATGCAATGCAGTCTTGGGAGTTGTCGTTTCCCAAGGTCTTCCACCCTCTCCAGGTGGAACTACTGGCACATGGCTCCGTTCTATGGGATCCCAGGAGTTGTAGTTTCCTGAGGTCCTTTGCACTACATGCAATGCAATCTTGGGAGTTGTCGTTTCCCAAGGTCTTCCACCCTCTCCAGGTGGAACTACTGGCACATGGCTCCGTGCTGTGGGATCCCAGGAGTTGTAGTTTCCCGAGGTCCTTTGCACTACATGCAATGCAATCTTGGGAGTTATAGTTTCCCAAGGTCTTCCACTTTCTCTGGATGGAACTACTGGAAAATGACTCCGTGCTATGGGATTCCAGGAGTTGTAGTTTCCCGAGGTCGTTTGCACTCCATGCAATGCAATCTTGGGAGTTGTAGTTTCCCGACGTTCTTTGCAATCCATGCAATGCAGTCTTGGGAGTTGTAGTTTCCCAAGATCTTCCACCTTCTCCAGGTAGAACTACTGGCACATGGCCCCGTGCTGTGGGATCCCAGGAGTTGTAGTTTCCCAAGGTCCTTTACACTCCATGCAATGTAATCTTGGCAGTTGTAGTTTCCCGACGTTCTTTGCACTACAGGTAATGCAATCTTGGGAGTTGTAGTTTCCCAAGGTCTTCTCCAGGTGGAACTACTGGCCCATGGCTCCATGCTATGAGATCCCAGGAGTTGTAGTTTCCCGAGGTTTTTTGTACTCCATGCAATGCAATCTTGGGAGTTGTAGTTTCCCGACGTTCTTTGCACTCCATTCAATGTAAGCTTGGGAGTTGTAGTTTCCCGAGGTTTTTTGCACTCCATGCAATGCAATCTTGGGAGTTGTAGTTTCCCAAGGTCTTCCACTTTCTCTGGATGGAACTACTGGCAAATGACTCCGTGCTATGGGATCCCAGGAGTTGTAGTTTCCCAAGAGCCTTGGCACCCCATGCAATGCAATCTTTGGGAGTTGTAGTTTCCCAAGATCTTCCACCTTCTTTGGGTGGAACTACTGGCACATGGCTCCATGCTATGGGATCCCATCCCAGGAGTTGTAGTTTCCCAAGGTCCTTTGCACTCCATGCAATGTAATCTTGGGAGTTGTAGTTTCCCGAGGTTCTTTGCAATCATTGCAATACAGTTTTGGGAGTTGTAGTTTCCTCAAGGTCCTTTGCCTTTGGGTGCATCTCTACACAGTAGAATATAAATGCAGTTTGGCACCACTTTAACTGACATGCAATGCAATCCCAGGAGCTGTGGTTTCTCCTTTATTTGTCTTAATTTGCCTTTAGTGAGAGTATTTCAATATTAATATCAAGCAATATCAAGTAAAATTTATGATACGATATAATAAGTATTAGGCCTATTTTTAATAGTAGCAACTCTCAAGCAACCAGAAAGTGCTGGTTAACGGAGAGTCCGCTGTGTCCATAGACTTTCAAGGCTGGAACTCTGCAGATATCCTTTCGAATGCTCCTGTGCTCAGAGATGTCATTAGTTCATTCCCTATGCTTCGAATCATGTACTTCAAGCATGCACTTTTGGCTTTCGTTGGTGTGGTTTTTGCAAAGTTTCCTGGGATTTTTGCAGCCGTATGGTTGGGTGACACCATGAATTACCGCTTTGAGGGATGCCAATGTGAATGACGCCAGGGGTCTTGTGACTTTCTGGCCTCCTCCAATTGCACTCTTATCCCCCTCGTTCCTTCTATTTTTAGGACCTTCGGCTGTCATCGCCTCGAACCAGCCCTTCGTCCAAAGCCTTTGCACTTTCCATTCATCCTATCTCAACTTCAACCATTAATTGCATGTTTGCAGCCTTTTAAAATAATAATAATAATAATAATAATAATAATTAAAGCAAAGTGAAGAACCTGCTTTGATTGAAGTCAAAAATCAGAAACTCCTCAAAACACAGCAGACAAAGAATCAGTACCAGAAAACCGCACTACAAACTAGAGCTGACAGCTGGCACAACAAAACATTGCATGGAAAGTTCCTTGACAAAATTGAAGGAAAAGCTGACAAGGAGAAGACCTGGCTCTGGCTCACGAATGGGACCCTGAAGAAGGAGACAGAAGGCCTGATCCTTGCAGCCCAGGAGCAAGCCATCAGGACAAAGGCAATTAATAATAATAATAATAATAATAATAATAATAATAATAATAATAATAATAATAATAGAAGACCTGGCTCTGGCTCACGAATGGGACCCTGAAGAAGGAGACAGAAGGCCTGATCCTTGCAGCCCAGGAGCAAGACATCAGGACAAAGGCAATTAATAATAATAATAATAATAATAGAAGACCTGGTTCTGGCTCACGAATGGGACCCTGAAGAAGGAGACAGAAGGCCTGATCCTTGCAGCCCAGGAGCAAGACATCAGGACAAAGGCAATTCAGGCCAAGATCGAAAAATCAGCTGACGACCCAAAATGCAGACTGTGCAAGGAAACCGACGAAACCATGGATCATATCCTCAGCTGCTGTAAGAAAATCGCACAGACAGACTACAAACAGAGGCACAACTCTGTGGCCCAAATGATTCATTGGAATTTATGCCTCAAGTACCACCTCCCAGCAGCAAAGAACTGGTGGGATCACAAACCTGCAAAAGTCTTGGAAAATGAGCACGCAAAGATACTGTGGGACTTCCGAATCCAGACTGACAAAGTTCTGGAACACAACACACCAGACATCACAGTTGTGGAAAAGAAAAAGGTTTGGATCATTGCTGTTGCCATCCCAGGTGACAGTCACATTGACCAAAAACAACAGGAAAAACTCAGCCGCTCTCAGGACCTCAAGATTGAACTTCAAAGACTCTGGCAGAAACCAGTGCAGGTGGTCCCGGTGGTGATGGGCACACTGGGTGCCATGCCAAAAGATCTCAGCCGGCATTTGGAAACAATAGACATTGACAAAATCACCATCTGCCAACTGCAAAAGGCCACCCGACTGGGATCTGCACGCATTATCCGAAAATACATCACACAGTCCTAGACACTTGGGAAGTGTTCGACTTGTGATTTTGTGATATGAAATCCAGCATATAGATCTTGTTTGCTGTGTCATAATAAAATAATAATAATAATAATAATACATCACACAGTCCTAGATACTTGGGAAGTGTTTGAATTGTGATTTTGTAATACGAAATCCAGCATATCTATCTTGTTTGCTGTGTCATACAATAATAATAATAATAATAATAATAATAATAATAATAATAATAATAATAATAATAATGTGCTACAATTGAACCCAGTCTCAAATGCATTGTATTCTCTTTATCTGATTCCGCGGCTTCTTGCAAAAATCGACTTGGGGAAGCCACTGATTTCCACGGCCCTTTGCCTTCCATGCAATGAAATCTTGGTTCAAATATAGGAGACCTAAGCTGGATCTACTTATAATGCAGTTCTTTGTAGATCTCGCCTCAGGTAGGAAGAAACCCAGAACATTGGAGATTTGGCTCAAATCAGAGCATCAAGGAATGCATTCCAGATAATACAATTACTTTTAACCAGCAAGGAATGTATTCCAGATAGTGCAGTTACTTTTAACTGGCAAAGAATGCATTCCAGATAGTGCAATTACTTTTGACTGTCAAGGAATGCATTCCAGAAAGTGCAGTTACTTTTAACCAGCGAGGAATACATTCCAAATAGCACAATTGCTTTTAACTGGCAAAGGATGCATTCCAGATAGTGCAATTACTTTTAACCAGCAAGGAATGCATTCCAGAAAGCGCAGTTACTTTTAACCAGCAAGGAATGCATTCCAGATAGCGCAATTACTTTTAATGGGCAAAGGATGCATTCCAGATAATGCAATTACTTTTAACTGGCAAAGGATGGATTCCTGATATTGCAATTACTTTTAACTGACCAAGGATATGTTCCAGATAGTGCAATTACTTTTAACCATCAAGAAATGCATTGCAATTACTTTTAACTGGCAATAAATGCATTCAAGACAGCGAAATTAGTTTTAACTGGCAAGGAATGCATTCCAGATAGCGCAGTTACTTTTAACTGGCAAAGGATGCATTCTGGATATTTAACTGATAAAAGATATGTTCCAGATAGTGCAATTACTTTTAACAAGCAAGAAATGCATTGCAATTACTTTTAACTGGCAATGAATGCATTCCAGATAGCAAAATTACTTTTAACTGTCAAGGAATGCATTCCAGATAGTGCAGTTACATTTTACTAGGAAGGAATTAATTCCATATAGTGCAATAACCTTAAATTGGAATGCATTCTAGATAATGGAATTACTTTTAACTGGGAAGGAATGCATTCCAGATAGTTACGTTTAACTAGTTACCCATGAAGGTGCAAAGAAGTTATATCTCATTAGCAAGCGTGAAGTTACTTTATATCAGTTTCAAGGCATTTTGAACAGTTATTTCAGTTATTTTGAACAGTTTTCTTCCCATCTATCCCATCTTGTTTTTCTCAAGATTAATAATAATTAATTAATATTATGATTAATTAATTAATATTACGATTAATAATGCTCAGGGTGCAATCGTTAGTACAATATAGGCAAATATAGGGGCAAGGGGCAATCAGTTACTTTATTATAATGCGGGTGAACAAGGGTTGATGTTGGGAAAAAGAATTACTGTATATACTCGAGTATAAGCCTAGTTTTTCAGCCCTTTTTTTAAGACTGAAAAAAAACCCCTCGGCTTATACTCGGGTGAGGGTCCTGGTTGGCTTATATTTGGGTCAGCTTATAGTCGAGAATATATGGTACACTTATTATTTTTCTCTATTATTATTGGTATTATTACATTTATTATTTTTCTCTATTATTGTTGCTACTATTACATTTATTTTACTCTATTTTTATTACTATTGTTAATACATTTATTATTTCACTCTGATATTATTATTATTGCATTTATCATTTTACTCTATTTATTATTACATGTATTATTTTCCTGTATTTATTATTATTATTACATGTATTATTTTACTCTATTATTATTAAAAGGATACATAAGCACATTTACACTGAAGAAGATGAAAATAATGATTTGATCAGAGTTGGACAGTCTTATCTTAAATTTGAGCTTGATGTAAATATTCAAAAACATTTAACCTACTGATGCCTCAATTAATTTTATTGGTATCTATTTTTATTTTTGAAATTTACCACCCTCAGCTTATACTGGAGTCAATGTTTTCCCAGGGTTTTTTTGTGGTAAAATTAGGTGCCTCGGCTTATATTCGGGTCGGCTTATACTTGAGTATATACGGTAATGTAATTTTATTGGTGTCTATTTTTATTTCTGAAATTTACCACCCTCGGCTTATACCGGAGTTTTTCCAGTTTTTTTTGTGGTAAAATTAGACCAGGGCTGTGGCGCAGGCTGGTGAGCAGCCGGCTGCAGCCAGCTGCAACAAATCACTCTGACCAAGAGGTCATGAGTTCGAGGCCAGCTCGGAGCCTGCGTTTGCCTCTGTCTTTGTTCTATGAGAAGGGCGGAATATAAATACTGTAAATAAATAAATAAATAAATAAATAAATAGGTGCCTCGGCTTATATTCGGTTCGGCTTATACTCGAGTATATACAGTAATGTAATTTTATTGGTATCTATTTTTATTTCTGAAATTTACCACCCTCAGCTTATACCGGAGTCAATGTTTTCCCAGGTTTTTTGTGGTAAAATTAGGTGCCTTGGCTTATATTTGGGTCGGCTTATACTCAAGTATATACGGTAATGTAATTTTATTGGTATCTATTTTTATTTCTGAAATTTACCACCCTCCGCTTATAATGGAGTCAGTGTTTTCCCAGGTTTTTTTGCAGTAAAATTAGGTGCCTCGGCTTATATTCGGGTCGGCTTATACTCGAGTATATACGGTAATGTAATTTTATTGGTATCTATTTTTATTTCTGAAATTTACCACCCTTGGCTTATACTGGAGTCAATGTTTCCCCAGGGTTTTTTTGTGGTAAAATTAGGTGCCTTGGCTTATATTCGGGTCGGCTTATACTCGAGTATATACGGTAATGTAATTTTATTGGTATCTATTTTTATTTCTGAAATTTACCACCCTCGGCTTATACTGGAGTCGATGTTTTCCCAGGTTTTTTTGTGGTAAAATTAGGTGCCTTGGCTTATATTCGGGTCGGCTTATACACAAGTATATACGGTAATGTAATTTTATTGGTATCTATTTTTATTTCTGAAATTTACCACTCTTGGCTTATAATGGAGTCAGTGTTTTCCCAGGTTTTTTTGCAGTAAAATTAGGTGCCTCGGCTTATATTCGGGTCGGCTTATACTCGAGTATATATGGTACTGTCCCATTAAAGTGGTAACTTTCCAAAGACTAGGAATGAATTGCTTTGAAGAAGCAATGCTCCAAGCAATTGAAAAAATAAATAGCTTCCCAATCTCCGGAAGGCACAACTCTTCACATGCTCAGAGGCAACTCCGGCGACAAGTCCTGATATTATTCTTGCAGTAAAAAATACCGCCTGGGTCGGAGCCTGTTCTGGGTATTTAAAAGGACTGGCTTGCTTTGCAGGGCTCAGATGGTCCCAGCCCCACATGTATGGGGCAGCAGCGGCGTCCAATCAGGGCCTGGCTGCTGGTGGAGGGCCAGCCAATGGGAGGCCAGCACAAGGTATATAATCTTTAGGGGTCCGGGCTGGACCTTTGGGTCACCCGTTGTGCTGAAGTGAGAGAAGGCAACGCCAAGGTCCCCCGGGGAAAAATTGTGCAGGCTTTGATTCTTCTTACCAGGTAAACAAACAAACATTTTGTTTGCATTGGGAGCGAGAGAGATGGACAGGAGCAGGTGCATGAGACCGGGCTGCAGAAATGTGTCTTTACAAAGGCACGCAGAAACCAAAAAGTGGCAGCGGAGGGCTCGACACATTCGGGGTATCAAAGCAATGGCTGGGTGGCCATCTGTCGGGAGTGCTTAGGTGGTGCCTTCACCACCCAGGTTGGACTGCATAGCCCTTGGGGCCTCTTCCAGCGCTATGAGAGTGTTTAAATACAATCTGGATGGCCATCTGTCGGGAGGGATCAAATGGTACCTTCTGGTGGCTTCCTCCTTCTAATGCCTATGAGGCTGGATGGCCATCTGTCGGGAGTGCTTTGATGGTGCCTTCACCACCAAGGTTGAAATACATAGCCTTTGGGGCCTCTTCCAGCTCTATGAGAATGTTTAAATGGTTCCCGTCCCCTTGATCTGGTCATGCAAGTGTGATTTATCGTTATAATTGTACTATTTTACCTTGTTTAATAATGTGTGTTATGTCATTATGTAATGTTGTGTTGCTTTTATGACTGTAAACCGCCCTGAGTCCCATCCGGGAAATAGGGCGGTATATGAATAAAGTTTTATTATTATTATTATTATTAAATACAGTCTGGATGGCCATCTGTCGGGAGGGATCAAATGGTACCTTGCTGCCTGGTGGAAGGGGGTTGGACTGGATGGCCTCTGGCGGTTTCCTCTTTGCGATGCCTATGAGGCTGGGTGGCCAGCTGTAGGGAAGGATTTGATGGTGTAATCTGGGTAAAACAATAATAACAATAACAATAACAACAACAACAATAATAATTACTGCCTAGCAGAACGTGGTTGGACTGGATGGCCTCTGGGGGTCTTCTTGTAATGTCTATGAGGCTGAATGGCCATTTGTAGGGAAGGATTTGATTATGTCTTCTGGGTAGTAAAACCACCACCATCATCATCATCATCATTTATTATTATTATTATTATTGACACAGACATAGTATATTATTATTATTATTATTATTATTATTATTATTATTATTATTATTATTCCTGCCTAGCAGAAGGGGGTTGGACTGGATGGCCTCTGGGGTGTCTCCTTCTAATGTCTATGAGGCTGGATGGCCATCTGCAGGGAAGGATTTGGTGATGTCTTCTGGGTAGTAAAACCATCATCATCGTCATCATTTATTATTATTTTTATTGACACAGACACAGTATATTATTATTATTATTATTATTATTATTATTATTATTATTATTATTTCTTCCTGCCTGGCAGAAGGGGGTTGGACTAGATGGCCTCTGGGGGGGGGGTCTCCTTCTAATGTCTATGAGGCTGGACGGCCATCTGTTAGGGATGGATTCGATTATGTCTTATGGGTAGTAAAATCATCATAATCATTATCTATTATTAGTATTATTATTATTATTGACACAAAGACACAGTATATTATTATTATTATTATTTTATTTTATGACACAGCAAACTAGATAGATATGCTGGATTTTGTATCACAAAATCACAAGTCGAACACTTCCCAAGTGTGATGTATTTTTGGATGTATTTTATTATTATTATTATTATTATTATTATTATTATTATTATTATTATTATTATTATTTCTTCCTGCCTAGCAGAAGGGGGTTGGTTGGACTTATTATTATTATTGACACAAAGACGCAGTATATTGTTATTATTTTATTTTATGACACAGCAAAAAGATAGATATGCTGGATTTTGTATTATTTTATTATGACACAGCAAACAAGATAGATATGCTGGATTTCGTATCACAAAATCACAAGTCGAAGGCTTCCCAAGTGTCTAGGACTGTGTGATGTATTATTATTATTATTATTATTATTATTATTATTATTATTATTATTATCATCATTATTATTATGACACAACAAACAAGATAGATATGCTGGATTTTGTTTCACAAAATCACAAGTCGAACACTTCCCAAGTGTCTAGGACTGTGTGATGTATTATTATTATTATTGTTATTATTATTATTATGACACAGCAAACAAGATAGATATGCTGGATTTCATATCACAAAATCACAAGTCGAACACTTCCCAAGTGTCTAGGACTGTGTGATGTATTTTCGGATGATGCGAAAAGGGTGGCCTTTTGCATTTATTATTATTATTATTATTATTATTATTATTATTATTATTATTATTATTATTCCTGCCTGGCAGAAGGGGGTCGGACTAGATGGCCTTTAGGGGCTTCTTCCAACACTAGGATCCTGTGATAGGGAACTCCCCAAAGACTTCTATCCCTGGGTCAGTTTTTCCCCCAGCTTTGGTCTGGCCTCGAATGTCTCCGCTGACCATTGACCTTGAATGGTGCCCACTTGGGTTTTTTTCCCCCTTCCATAAGCATTTTGAGCAGGTCGGCACAAGGGAACGTCGGATCTCCGATGGTCTCCTCTTCTCGGGGTCTTTGCCAAGCTCCTTGACCAGCGATTGGGTTTCCCGGGACCGCTGACACTTTGCAAAAAAAGTATCCCTTGGAATGCGGCCTCTTCTGCGCCAGCAGGTTCTATCGGGTCCTTTTCTGGGCAAAAAACTGACCGCTATAAATAAAACATGGAATCTATCCCCACCCTCAAGGGACTAAAAATATCCCCAGTTAGTTTCCCATTGGGGCAACTGGATCGGTGGGATGGTGTGTCGACATATCCCACCCACCCGTTTGCTTCTCCACCCCTTTGACGTCCAGAGGTTTGACATTGACACGGCCTTCCGAAGGCAGGAAAGTCAGTGCTCGCCCTATTCGTTTTCAGTTTCCCAAGAAAGTTGTCCAATTTTAACCTCGTTTTCGTCATCTAATGTCATAGGTTTGCTATCCCTCTGGCAAACTTTCTCAAGCCAACCCCAATTTATCACAATCCTTTGTTGGCAAAGTTGTTTTGGAAGTGGTTTGCTTCCTATAAGATGGCAAGATTTGTCCATCATCACCCACTGGTTTTTCATAAAATCCTAGAACTAGAAGGGGCACCCAAAGGCCATCCAGTCCAATCCCTTTCTCCAATGAAGGAATAACCAATCTAAGCCCTCCCAAAAGATAGCCATCCAGCCTCTGCTTAAAAACCTCCAGAGAAGGAGACTCAACTGGACTCCAAGGCAACATATTTCAAGGTATTTCCTATGTATGTATCTCCAATTTATGGTCATCTAAGATATCCCAAGGCATTTCCAACTTAGGGTCATCTAAGATATCTCAAGGTACTTCCAACTTAGGGTCATCTAAGATATCCCAAGCCATTTCCAACTTAGGGTCATCTAAGATATCTCAAGGTACTTCCAACTTAGGATCATCTAAGATATCTCAAGGTACTTCTAACTTAGGATCATCTAAGATATCTCAAGGTACTTCCAACTTAGGGTCATCTAAGATATCTCAAGGTACTTCTAACTTAGGATCATCTAAGACATCTCAAGGTACTTCCAACTTAGGGTCATCTAAGATATCTCAAGGTACTTCCAACTTAGGGTCATCTATCTCAAGGTACTTCCAACTTAGGGTCATCTAAGATATCTCAAGGCATTTCCACCTTTGGGTCGTCTAAGATATCTCAAGGTACTTCCAACTTAAGGTCATCTAACCGTAAGTTGGAAATGCCTTGAGATATCTTAGATGACCCTAAGCTGGAAGTACCTTGTGATATCTTAGATGACCCTAAGTTGGAAGTACCTTGAGATATCTTAGATGACCCTAAATTGGAAATGCCTTGAGATATCTTAGATGACCATAAATTGGAAATACCTTGAGATATCTTAGATGACCCTAAATTGGAAATGCCTTGAGATGTCTTAGATGACCATAAATTGGAAATACCTTGAGATATCTTAGATGACCATAAATTGGAAATACCTTGAGATGTCTTAGATGACCATATATTGGAAACGCTTTGAGATATCTTAGATGACCATAAATTGGAAATACCTTGAGATGTCTTAGATGACCATAAATTGGAAATGCCTTGAGACATCTTAGATGACCCTAAGTTGGAAGTACCTTGAAGGTGGCCATACATAGGAAATACCTTGAAGTTGGAAACTTCCTGAAGGTGTCCATAAGTTAGAGATGTCTTAGATGACCATAAGTTGGAAATACCTTGAAGTTGGAAACTTTGTGAAGGTTTCCATAAGTTAGAGATATCTTAGATGACCATAAGTTGGAAATACCTTGAAGGTGACCATAAATTAGATACATCTTAGACCACCACAAGTTGGAAACCCTTGGAAGGTGTCCATACATTGGAAACCCCTTGTAGTTGGAAACCCCTCTAAGGCACAGAGCAGGCTGAGTGCCGGGCTCTTCTTTGACCTTTTCTTGAGTGGAGAGTTGGCCATTCCAAAACGGTTGTTGCCTTCTCGCCAAGCGCTTCACCTGTGTCTCCATGCCCTCGCAGGACTGGTCCCACCTGCCGCCAAGATGCCTTTCGGAAACACCCACAACAAGTACAAGCTCAACTTCAAGCCGGAGGAGGAGTTCCCGGACCTCACCAAGCACAACAACCACATGGCCAAGGTCCTGACCTTGGACATCTACAAGAAGCTGAGGGACAAGGAGACCCCCAGCGGCTTCACCGTGGACGACGTCATCCAGACCGGAGTGGACAACCCAGGTACTGGCAAAGGATGTATTCCAGATAGTGCAGTTACTTTTATTTATTTATTTATTTATTTATTACATTTATATCCTGCTCTTCTCACCCCGAGTGTAGCTGGCAAGGGATGCATTCCAAATAGTACGGTTACTTTTAACTGTCAAGAACTGCATTGCAGCTACTTTTAACTGGCAAGCAATGCATTCCAGTTAGTGCAATTACTTTTAACTGGCAAGGAATGCATTCCTCTGGTTGCTCCTGACATGAAAGAAAAAAAAAAACACTTTTAACTGGGAAGGTTTGTTATCCAGTTAATGCAATTACTTTTAACTGGCAAGGAATGCATTCCAGTTAGTGCAATTACTTTAACTGGCAAAGGATGCATTCCAAATAGTACTGTTACTTTTAACTGTCAAGAACGGCATTGCAGCTACTTTTAACTGGCAAGGAATGCATTCCAGATAGTGCAATTACTTTTAGCTGGCAAGAAAGGCATTCCAATTAGTGCAATTACTTTTAACTGTCACAAAATGCATTTCAGTTACTTTTAGCTGACAAGGAATGCATTCCAAATAGTGCAATTACTTTTAACTGGCAAGGAATGCATTCTAGATAGTGCAATTACTTTTAACTGGCAAGGAATGCATTCCATTTAGTGCAATTTCTTTTAACTATCACAAAATGCATTTCAGTTACTTTTAGCTGACAAGGAATACATTCCAGATAGTGCAATTACTTTTAATTGGGAAGGTATGCATTCCAAATAGTGCAGTTACTTTTAGCTAACAAGGAGTGACGAGTGGAGTGCCAAACAGCAAAACGCAATTCTGTTGGGTCTTGCAATGATCGTTATAAAGTGGGAAAAAGTAAAATACACAGACGAATCAACACTAATCACTGCTAAAACTCCTGTAATAAATAAATAAAAATGTGATAAAAATGGATGAGAAAGGAAAGTCCAGAAATGGATTTTGATCAGATATTAAAATGGAAATGAGCAAAGGAGAAAGTCTTGATGGGTTTCGTTTATAGTTGAAAAACACTACAAACGGAGGTAAACACCAGTCGAGATATGGAAAGAGGATCTAAACGGCAATGAGTTTATTGGGTTATGGTTTGTTTGCCACGTGCAGGCCACCCTTTCATCATGACCGTGGGCTGCGTGGCCGGAGACGAGGAGTGCTACGACGTCTTCAAGGAGCTCTTTGACCCCATCATCTCAGACCGTCACGGAGGCTACAAGGCCACCGACAAGCACAAGACAGACCTCAACCATGAGAACCTGAAGGTGAGTGCTGCTGGGTGGGCCCGTAAATTGGAGATACCTTGAGATATCCTAGATGACCATAAATTGGAGATACCTTGAGATATCCTAGATGACCATTCATTGGAGATACCTTGAGATATCCTAGATGACCATAAATTGGAGATACCTTGAGATGACCATAAATTGGAGATAACTTGAGATATCCTAGATGACCATTCATTGGAGATACCTTGAGATATCCTAGATGACCATAAATTGGAGATACCTTGAGATATCCTAGATGACCATAAATTGGAGATACCTTGAGATATCCTAGATGACCATAAATTGGAGATACCTTGAGAGGACCATAAATTGGAGATAACTTGAGATATCCTAGATGACCATTCATTGGAGATACCTTGAGATATCCTAGATGACCATAAATTGGAGATACCTTGAGATGACCATAAATTGGAGATAACTTGAGATATCCTAGATGACCATTCATTGGAGATACCTTGAGATATCCTAGATGACCATAAATTGGAGATACCTTGAGATATCCTAGATGACCATAAATTGGAGATACCTTGAGATATCCTAGATGACCATAAATTGGAGATACCTTGAGATGACCATAAATTGGAGATAACTTGAGATATCCTAGATGACCATTCATTGGAGATACCTTGAGATATCCTAGATGACCATAAATTGGAGATACCTTGAGATATCCTAGATGACCATAAATTGGAGATACCTTGAGATATCCTAGATGACCATAAATTGGAGATACCTTGAGATGACCATAAATTGGAGATAACTTGAGATATCCTAGATGACCATTCATTGGAGATACCTTGAGATATCCTAGATGACCATAAATTGGAGATACCTTGAGATATCCTAGATGACCATAAATTGGAGATACCTTGAGATATCCTAGATGACCATAAATTGGAGATACCTTGAGATGACCATAAATTGGAGATAACTTGAGATATCCTAGATGACCATTCATTGGAGATACCTTGAGATATCCTAGATGACCATAAATTGGAGATACCTTGAGATATCCTAGATGACCATAAATTGGAGATACCTTGAGATATCCTAGATGACCATAAATTGGAGATACCTTGAGATGACCATAAATTGGAGATAACTTGAGATATCCTAGATGACCATTCATTGGAGATACCTTGAGATATCCTAGATGACCATAAATTGGAGATACCTTGAGATATCCTAGATGACCATAAATTGGAGATACCTTGAGATATCCTAGATGACCATAAATTGGAGATACCTTGAGAGGACCATAAATTGGAGATAACTTGAGATATCCTAGATGACCATTCATTGGAGATACCTTGAGATATCCTAGATGACCATAAATTGGAGATACCTTGAGATGACCATAAATTGGAGATAACTTGAGATATCCTAGATGACCATAAATTGGAGATACCTTGAGATATCTCAGATGGCTGTAAGTTGGAGATACCTTGAGATATCTTAGATGACCATAAATTGGAGATACCTTGAGATATCCTAGATGGCCGTAAGTTGGAGATACCTTGAGATATCCCAGATGGCCACAAATTGGAGATACCTTGAAATATCTGAGATGACCGTGGAGATAATTTGAGATATCTGAGATGACCATAAATTGGAAACACCTTGAGCTATCTTAGATCACCATGAGTTGGAGATACCTTGAGCTATCCTAGATGGCCATAAAATGGAGATACACTGACATATCTTAGATGACCATAAATTGGAGATACCTTGAGATACCTTGAGATGACCATAAATTGGAGATGCCTTGAGATATCTTAGATGGCTGTAAGTTGGAGATACCTTGAGATATCCTAGGTGACCGTAAGTTGGAGATACCTTGAGATGACCATAAATTGGAGATACCTTGCGATATCTTAGATGGCTGTAAGTTGGAGATACCTTGAGATATCCCAGATGGCCACAAATTGAAGATACCTTGAAATATCTGAGATGACCATAGAGATAATTTGAGATATCTGAGATGACCATAAATTGGAAACACCTTGAGCTATCTTAGATCACCATGAGTTGGAGATACCTTGAGATATCCTAGATGGCCATAAAATGGAGATACACTAAAAAATCTTAGATGACCATAAATTGGAGATACCTTGAGATATCTTGAGATGACCATAAATTGGAGATACCTTGAGATATCTTAGATGGCCGTAAGTTGGAGATACCTTGAGATATCTTAGATGGCCGTAAGTTGGAGATACCTTGAGATATCTTAATCATAAGTTGGATATACCATGAGATATGTTAGATGACCATAAGTTAGAGATACCTTGAGATATCTTAGATGACCATAAATTGGAGATACCTTGAGATATCTTAGATGGCTGTAAGTTAGAGATACCTTGAGATATCTTAGATGGCCATAAAATGGAGATACCTTGAGATGTCCTAGATGACCATAAGTTGGAAATACCTTAAGATATCCTAGATGGCCGTAAGTTGGAGATACCTTGAGATGACCATAAATTGGAGATACCTTGAGATGACCATAAATTGGAGATAACTTGAGATATCTTAGATCACCATGAGTTGGAGATACCTTGAGATATCCTAGATGGCCATAAAATGGAGATACACTAAAAAATCTTAGATGACCATAAATTGGAGATACCTTGAGATATCTTGAGATGACCATAAATTGGAGATACCTTGAGATATCTTAGATGGCCGTAAGTTGGAGATACCTTGAGATATCTTAGATGGCCGTAAGTTGGAGATACCTTGAGATGACCATAAATTGGAGATACCTTGAGATGACCATAAATTGGAGATAACTTGAGATATCTTAAGTGACCATAAATTGGAGATACCTTGAGATATCTTAAATGGCCGTAAGTTGGAGAGACCTTGAGATATCCTAGATGACCATAAGTTGGAGATACCTTGAGATATCCTAGATGACCATAAATTGGAGATACCTTGAGATATCCTAGATGACCATAAATTGGAGATACCTTGAGATGACCATAAATTGGAGATAACTTGAGATATCCTAGATGACCATTCATTGGAGATACCTTGAGATATCCTAGATGACCATAAATTGGAGATACCTTGAGATATCCTAGATGACCATAAATTGGAGATACCTTGAGATATCCTAGATGACCATAAATTGGAGATACCTTGAGAGGACCATAAATTGGAGATAACTTGAGATATCCTAGATGACCATTCATTGGAGATACCTTGAGATATCCTAGATGACCATAAATTGGAGATACCTTGAGATGACCATAAATTGGAGATAACTTGAGATATCCTAGATGACCATAAATTGGAGATACCTTGAGATATCTCAGATGGCTGTAAGTTGGAGATACCTTGAGATATCTTAGATGACCATAAATTGGAGATACCTTGAGATATCCCAGATGGCCGTAAGTTGGAGATACCTTGAGATATCCCAGATGGCCACAAATTGGAGATACCTTGAAATATCTGAGATGACCGTGGAGATAATTTGAGATATCTGAGATGACCATAAATTGGAAACACCTTGAGCTATCTTAGATCACCATGAGTTGGAGATACCTTGAGCTATCCTAGATGGCCATAAAATGGAGATACACTGACATATCTTAGATGACCATAAATTGGAGATACCTTGAGATACCTTGAGATGACCATAAATTGGAGATGCCTTGAGATATCTTAGATGGCTGTAAGTTGGAGATACCTTGAGATATCCTAGGTGACCGTAAGTTGGAGATACCTTGAGATGACCATAAATTGGAGATACCTTGCGATATCTTAGATGGCTGTAAGTTGGAGATACCTTGAGATATCCCAGATGGCCACAAATTGAAGATACCTTGAAATATCTGAGATGACCATAGAGATAATTTGAGATATCTGAGATGACCATAAATTGGAAACACCTTGAGCTATCTTAGATCACCATGAGTTGGAGATACCTTGAGATATCCTAGATGGCCATAAAATGGAGATACACTAAAAAATCTTAGATGACCATAAATTGGAGATACCTTGAGATATCTTGAGATGACCATAAATTGGAGATACCTTGAGATATCTTAGATGGCCGTAAGTTGGAGATACCTTGAGATATCTTAGATGGCCGTAAGTTGGAGATACCTTGAGATATCTTAATCATAAGTTGGATATACCATGAGATATGTTAGATGACCATAAGTTAGAGATACCTTGAGATATCTTAGATGACCATAAATTGGAGATACCTTGAGATATCTTAGATGGCTGTAAGTTAGAGATACCTTGAGATATCTTAGATGGCCATAAAATGGAGATACCTTGAGATGTCCTAGATGACCATAAGTTGGAAATACCTTAAGATATCCTAGATGGCCGTAAGTTGGAGATACCTTGAGATGACCATAAATTGGAGATACCTTGAGATGACCATAAATTGGAGATAACTTGAGATATCTTAGATCACCATGAGTTGGAGATACCTTGAGATATCCTAGATGGCCATAAAATGGAGATACACTAAAAAATCTTAGATGACCATAAATTGGAGATACCTTGAGATATCTTGAGATGACCATAAATTGGAGATACCTTGAGATATCTTAGATGGCCGTAAGTTGGAGATACCTTGAGATATCTTAGATGGCCGTAAGTTGGAGATACCTTGAGATGACCATAAATTGGAGATACCTTGAGATGACCATAAATTGGAGATAACTTGAGATATCTTAAGTGACCATAAATTGGAGATACCTTGAGATATCTTAAATGGCCGTAAGTTGGAGAGACCTTGAGATATCCTAGATGACCATAAGTTGGAGATACCTTGAGATGACCATAAATTGGAGATAACTTGAGATATCTTAAGTGACTCTAAATTGGAGATACCTTGAAATGACCATAAATTGGAGATAACTTGAGATATCTTAGGTGACCATAAGTTGGAGATACCTTGAGATATATACCTCACAACCTCTGAGGATGCCTGCCATAGATGTGGGCGAAATGTCAGGAGAGAATGCTTCTGGAACATAGCCATATAGCCCGGAAAACATACAACAAGCCTCTTCCCTTTCTTCGCAGGGTGGAGATGACCTGGACCCCAACTACGTCTTCAGCAGCCGCGTGCGGACGGGACGCAGCATCAAGGGCTACACCCTGCCCCCCCACTGCAGCCGTGGGGAGCGCCGCGCCGTGGAGGCCCTCTCCATCAAGGGTAAAAACGGCACCAGGGCTTCCATGGGTGATGCCGTTTGAACTGCCCCAGACCCATCTGTGGAGTCCTGGGAGTTGTAGTTTCCCAAGGTCTCCCTCATTCACTGCTAACTAGAACTTCTCTGACCCTCCATCAACTTGAACCTTGGTGTCAAATTGCATCCATTTGGCAGAGTAGGTGCACCTTTGGTAAAACTACAACTCCCACCATTCCATAGCATGGGGGTCATGGGATTGTAGATGTGCGCCCTTAGTAAAACTACAACTCCCACCATTCCATAGCATGGGGGCCATGGGATTGTAGATGCGCGCCCTTAGTAAAACTACAACTCCCACCATTCCATAGCATGGGGGCCATGGGATTGTAGATGCGCGCCCTTAGTAAAACTACAACTCCCACCATTCCATAGCATGGGGGCCATGGGATTGTAGATGCGCGCCCTTAGTAAAACTACAACTCCCACCATTCCATAGCATGGGGGCCATGGGATTGTAGATGCGCGCCCTTAGTAAAACTACAACTCCCACCATTCCATAGCATGGGGGTCATGGCATTGTAGTATAACTATAACTCCCATGATTCTGTAGTATGGAGCCATGGTGGTTCAAGTTTTGGCAAACTGCATTACCGTATTTATTGGAATCTAATGCGCACCTAAATTTTCCAAACCCTGAAACTGAAATAAAATTGCTGCCAAATGTAATGTGCAATGGCAAAAAAATGCACTCTTTGTGATTTGGCCATTACAGTTGCAGCCTGCTTAGAATAATAATAATAATAATAATAATAATAATAATAATAATAATAATAATAATAATAATACAGTAGAGTCTCACTTATCCAACATAAACGGGCCGGCAGAACGTTGGATAAGCGAATATGTTGGATAATAAGGAGAGAATAAGGAGAAGCCTATTAAACATCAAATTAAGTTATGATTTTACAAATTAAGCACCAAAACATCATGTTATACAACAAATCTGGCAGAAAAAGTAGTTCAGTATGCAGTAATGCTACGTAGTAATTACTGTATTTACGAATTTCGCACCAAAATATCATGATATATTGGAAACATTGACTACAAAAATGTGTTGGATAATCCAGAACGTTGGATAAGTGAGTGCTGGATAAGTGCCTCAATGCCATGGGATAATGGGAATTGTAGTTTTGGATAAGTGAGATAAGCAAGTTACAAAGACAATGCCAAAAAGGGATTCCATCAAGAAAATGGAGTATGGGAATAATAATAATTGACACAACAACATTGTTTGACACGGCAAACAAGATTATTGTTATTATTATTATTATTATTATTATTATTATTATTATTATTATTATTATTATTATTATTTCCAGCGATGGAAAGAGAAAACCTTGGGGTGCATCTGTAGAATGAATTCGCTTTAAATTGCCTTGGTTTGATGCTATGGAATTGTGGGAGTTGTAGTTTGACAAGGCCTTGAGTCTTCTCTGCCAAAGAGGGCTGTAGCCTCACCAAACTACAAATCCCAGCATTGCATAGCATTGAGCCAAGGCAATTAAATGAGATGAAGTCCCTCAGAGAGGTGCAGCTCCTGAAGCAGCTTCCCGTTTTTTTGCTTCAAGATTACCGTATTGCATTGAGTATAATGCATACCTAAAGTTTGGAGAGGTCATTTATACAAATCCCAGCATTGCATAGCATTGAGCAAAGGCAATTTCATGAGAGATGGGGCTCCTCCAGCAGCTTTCCCTTTGGTTTTGGTCCAGTACTGAGATTACCGTATTGCATGGATATAATGCACACCTAAATTTTGGAGAGGTCGTTTAGTCCAGGAAAGTGAGCATGAGATTGGAGTTATGCGCTCCGAATGCAGCTCAATGCCTATGTGTCCCTTTTCCCGGCAGCTCTGAACAGCTTGACCGGAGAGTTCAAGGGCAAATACTATCCCCTGAAGGACATGACTGATGCGGAACAGCAGCAGCTGATCGATGACCACTTCCTCTTTGACAAGCCCGTCTCCCCACTCCTGCTCGCCTCCGGCATGGCCCGAGACTGGCCTGACGCCCGCGGCATCTGGTAAGCCTGGCATCCAATGGCAGGAGCATACCAGTTTGGCCCTTTCTCCAGGTGTTTTGGACTCCCACCATTCCTAACAACCGGTAGGGCTGAAGTTGGTCGAGGCCTGATTGGCGGTGACCCTATGAACCATGGCCTGATTGGTGGTGACCCTATGAACCGTGGCCCGATCGGTGGTGACCCCATGAACCATGGCCCGATCGGTGGTGACCCCATGAACCATGGCCCGATCGGTGGTGACCCCATGAACCATGGCCCGATCGGTGGTGACCCCATGAACCATGGCCCGATCGGTGGTGACCCCATGAACCATGGCCTGATTGGTGGTGACCCTATGAACCATGGCCTGATTGGTGGTGACCCTATGAACCATGGCCTGATTGGTGGTGACCCTATGAACCATGGCCTAGTTGGTGGTGACCTTTATGATCCATGGCCTGGTTGGTGGTGACCCTATCAACCGTGGCCTGATTGGTGGTGACCCCATGAACCATGGCCCGATTGGTGGTGACTCTATAGACCATGGCCTGTTTGGTGGTGACCCTATGAAATATGGTCTGATTGGTGGTGACCCCATGAACCATGGCCCGATTGGTGGTGACCCTATGAACCGTGGCCCACTTGGTGGTGACCCTATGAACCGTGGCCTGATTGGTGGTGACCCCATGAACCATGGCCCGATTGGTGGTGACCCTATGAACCGTGGCCCGATTGGTGGTGACCCTATGAACCGTGGCCCGATTGGTGGTGACCCTATGAACTGTGGCCTGATTGGTAGTGACCCCATGAACCGTGGCCCGATTGGTGGTGACTCTATGAACCATGGCCCGATCGGTGGTGACCCCATGAACCATGGCCCGATCGGTGGTGACCCCATGAACCATGGCCCGATCGGTGGTGACCTCATGAACCATGGCCTGATTGGTGGTGACCCTATGAACCATGGGATATATTAAGTGGGCTCCCATCCAAGTCCTAGCCAGGGCTGGCCCTGCTTAGCTTCCAGTGTTACAGATCATCTTGGCCTTCCAGTGTTAAGAGGTCAAGTTCATCTCGTTCATCCAGGTTCATTTCCCATCCTCTGTGCATTCAAGTTGTAACACAATTTTTGTTCCTGGGTTATTGATGGAGTTTTCTAATTGGCTCTATTCTAAAAACATGGGAAAAGTTTATTAAACTTTTATATTATACTACTAAAAGACAGACTGCGCTGGATAATCCAGAACGTTGGATAAGTGAATGTTGGTTAAGTGGGACTCTACTGTATATGATGTATTGTGTTTTATTTGATTGTGTATGCTGCCATGTTGTAAGCCGTTTTGAATCCGCCATGGGGTGAGAGAGAGCGGTATAAATACACTAAATAAAGAAATACTGTATATACTCGAGTATAAGCCTAGTTTTACTTGAGTATAAGCCTAGTTTTTCAGCCCTTTTTTAGAACTGGAAAAAAACTCCTTGGCTTATACTCAGGTGAGGGTCTTGGTGGGCTTATATTCAGGTCGGCTTATACTCGAGTATATATTTATTATTTTTCTCTATTATTATTGGTATTGCTACATTTATTATTTTACTCTATTAATTATTATTATTACATTTATTATTTTACTCTATTATTATTGTTACTTTTATATTTATTTTACTCTATTTTTATTATTACAGTAGAGTCTCACTTATCCAAGCTAAACGGGCCGGCAGAAGCTTGGATAAGCAAATATCTTGGATAATAAGGAGGGATTAAGGAAAAGCCTATTAAACATCAGATTAAGTTATGATTTTTACAAATTAAGCGCCAAAACATACAAAATTATGTTGTAATTACTGTATTTTTGAATTTAGCACCAAAATATCATGATATATTGAAAACATTGACTACAAAAATGGCTTGGATAATCCAGAAGCTTGGATAAGCAAGGCTTGGATAAGTGAGACTCTACTGTATTGATACATTTATTATTTTACTCTATTATTATTGTTACTTTTACATTTATTTTACTCTATTTTTATTATTACAGTAGAGTCTCACTTATCCAAGCTAAACGGGCCGGCAGAAGCTTGGATAAGCAAATATCTTGGATAATAAGGAGGGATTAAGGAAAAGCCTATTAAACATCAGATTAAGTTATGATTTTTACAAATTAAGCGCCAAAACATACAAAATTATGTTGTAATTACTGTATTTTTGAATTTAGCACCAAAATATCATGATATATTGAAAACATTGACTACAAAAATGGCTTGGATAATCCAGTAGCTTGGATAAGCAAGGCTTGGATAAGTGAGACTCTACTGTATTGATACATTTATTATTTTACTCTATTATTATTAAAAGCACATTTACATTGAAGAAGATGAGAATAATGATTTAATCAGAGTTGAACAGTCTTATCTTAAATTACAGTTTGATGTAAAGATTCAAAACATTTAAACTACTGATGCCTCAATTAATGGAATTTTATTGGTATCTCGGCTTATACTGGAGTCAATGTTTTCCCAGTTTTTTTGCGGTAAAATTAGGTGCCTCGGCTTATATTCGGGTCGGCTTATACTCGAGTATATATGGTAAATTTATTTACTGTACAGTAACTTATTTCAAAGCAATGACTGCACATGTAAACAAGAAATGATACTTTCAAACCAGGAACTGAATTTTTTCAATTTTTTGACATGACATGATGCAATATCCTTGACGTTGTATCTCCCTTTCCAGGCACAACGACAACAAGACCTTCCTGGTCTGGGTGAATGAGGAGGACCATCTCCGCGTCATCTCCATGCAGAAGGGCGGCAACATGAAGGAGGTCTTCCGGCGCTTCTGCGTCGGCCTCCAAAAGGTGAGCTTCCTCAAACCTTCCGTGTCGACAGTGTGACGCTGCAGCGAAAAAGGCCAATGCGATTCTAGGCTGCCTCCATAGGGCTCTCGTGTCCAAATTGAGGGAAGTCATAGTCCCACTCTCTTCTGGATCACCTTTCGTGGACTAGGACACTATGGAAGTCTTTAAACAGAAGCTGTATTGACATCTGTCGGGAGGGATCGGATGGTGTATTTCTGTATGGCAGAAGGGTGGTTGGACTGGATGACCTTTGGGATTCCTTCCAACTCTAAATAATAATAATAATAATAATAATAATAATAATAATAATAATAATAATAATAATATGCTGGATTTCATTTATTATTATTGTTGTGGTTGTTGTTGTTGTTGTTTATTAGATTTGGAAGGAATCCAGCATATCTATCATGTTTGCTGTGTCATACAATGTCGTTGTGTCATAATAATAATAATAATAATAATAATAATAATAATGTAATATTATCTTCCAGCCTGGCAGAAGTGGGTTGAACTGAATGACTTTTGGAGTCCGTTCCAACTCTAATCATAATAATGGATAATAATATAACCGTAATTCTACATTTTATGGCGAAAGGGGACTAGATGGACCTTGGGGCTCCCTTCCAACTCTAATAATAATAATAATAATAATAATAATAATAATAATAATAATAATAGTAATAGATAACGATAGATAATAATGGATAATAATATAATAGTAATTCTATCTTTATGGCAGAAGGGAGTTGGGCTGGATGTCCCTTGGGATCCCTTCCAACTTAACAACAACAACAGATAATATTGGATAATAATATAATAGTAATTCTATCTTCCTTCTCAGCAGAAGGGGGTTGGACAAGATGGCCTTTGGGGGTCCCTTCCAACTCTAGGATGTTTTCTTCTTTCTTTCTTTCTTTCTTTCTTTCTTTCTTTCTTTCTTTCTTTCTTTCTTTCTTTCTTTCTTTCTTTCTTTGGTGTTGGACTGGATGACCTTTGGGGGTCCCTTCCAGCTCTAGGATTTTCTCTTTCTTTCTTTCTTTCTTTCTTTCTTTCTTTCTTTCTTTCTTTCTTTCTTTCTTTCTTTCTTTCTTTCTTTCTTTCTTTCTTTGGTGTTGGACTGGATGACCTTTGAGTGTCCCTTCCAATTCCAGGGTGCTCTATATATATACACACATACACACACACACACACACACACACACACACACACACACACACACACACACATATATATATATATATATATCCTCAGTGGTTGGACTGGATGAGCTTTGGGGGTCCCTTCAAATGCTAGAATTCTCTACTATCTATCTATTTCTTCAGTGGTTAGACTGGATGGCCTTTAGGGGTCCCTTCCAAATCCAGGAATCCCTATTTATCTTTCTTTCTATCTATGTATTTCTCAGAAGTTGGACTGGATCTCCTTTGGAGGTCCCTTCCCACTCTAGCTATATATATATATATATATATATATATATATATATATATATATATGGAGTTGGACTATATGACCTTTGGGTGTCCCTTCTAATGCTAGGATTCTGTATCAATATATGTATTTATTGGGGTTCCGGAAGTCATCGCGTTGTTTTTGTTTTTCCTCGGGAAGATTGAGGAGATCTTCAAGCAGGCCGGCCACCCCTTCAGCTGGAACGAGCACCTGGGCTACGTCTTGACCTGTCCCTCCAACCTGGGCACCGGCCTCCGTGGCGGCGTCCACGTCAAGCTGCCCCACCTCAGCAAACACGCCAAGTTCGAGGAGATCCTGACACGCCTCCGCCTACAGAAGCGTGGCACAGGTATGGCTGCCCACCTGCCCTTGTTGACAAACAGTGAGAAACAGACCCAAATTTGACCAAAAAGAGACTAAAGTTTGACCAGTGGTCTAGAACAGGCCAAAGTTTGACTAATGGCTAGGAACATGCTAGAGCTTGACCAGTGCTCAGGAAGAGTTTGACCAATGATCAGGACTAGACTAGACTTTGATCAATGGTCAGGGACAGGGCAAGGTTTGATCAATGTTCAGGAATAGTTTGACCAGTGGTCAAGAACACACCAAAGTTTGACCAAAATAGACTAAAGTTTGATCAATGGTCAGGAACAAACTACAGCTTGACCGATGTTCAGGAACAGGCCAGAGCTTGACCAATGATCAGAAACAGTTTAACCAATGATCAAGATCAGACTAGACTTTGATCAATGATCAGAAACAGACTGAAATTTGACCAGTTCTCAGGAACAGATCAAAGTTTGACCAATGGTCCGGAACAGACTAAAGTTTGACTAATAGTCAAGAACACGCCAGAGCTTGACCAATGGTTAGGAACAGACTAGTTTGACCAGTTCTCAGGAACAGACCAAAGTTTGATCAGTGGTCAGGAACAGACCACAGTTTGATCAAAAATAGACTAGACCCATGATTAGGAACAGGCCAGAGCTGGACCAATGGTTAGGAACAGGCCAGAGTTTGACCAGTGCTCAAGAATAGTTTGTCCAATTGTCAGGAAGGCACCAACAATACGAGGGCTATCCACAAAGTAGATTATGTTTTGGAATTAAAAATAAACGAAGTATAGGAGAAAACATTTATCATATGCAGTTGAAAGCTACACCCAAATACCACATCTCACGTAGTCGCCATTCAAATCTAGGCACTTATCATAGAGATGAATGAGCTTGGCAACTCCTTCCCCACAAAACGCTGCCTCTTGCGTCCTCAACAAGCCGGTCACCCCTTCCCGCAGCTGCGCAGCATTGCCAAAACGCTGCGTTGCCAGCCACGCCCCCATTGTTGGAAACAAGTGGTTGAGGACGCAAGCGGCAGAGTTTTGTGGGGAAGTAGTTGCCAAGCTCATTCATTGCTATGATAAGTGCCTAGATTTGAATGGGGACTATGTTGAGAAGTGGTATTTGGGTCTGGCTTTCAACTGCATATGGTAAATGTTTTCTCCTATACTTTGTTCATTTTTAATTACAAAACGTAATCTACTTTCTGGATAATCCTCGTATGATTAGGAACAGGCCAGAGCGTGACCAATGGTCAGGAACAGACTAGAGTTTGACCAATAGCCAAGAACAGGCCAGAGCTTGACCAATGGTTAGGAACAGACTAGTTTGACCATTTCTCAGGAATAAACCAAAGTTTGATAAATGGTCAGGAACAGACCACAGTTTGATCAAAAATAGACTAGAGTTTGACCCATGATTAGGAACAGGCCAGAGCTGGACCAATGGTTAGGAACAGGCCATAGTTTGACCAGTGCTCAAGCAGTTTGACCAATGGTCAGGAAGACACCAAAAATATGCTAGAGTTTGACCCATGATTAAGAACAGGCCAGTACCTGTTAGGAACAGACTAGACTTTGGCTAATGGTCAAGAACAAGCCAGAGCTTGACCAGTACTCGGGAATAATTTGCCCAATGGTCAGGAACAGGCTTGGGTGGGACACGTGTGGCCGGGACTCCGCCTCAGTCTCCTTTGCCCGGCAGGCGGTGTGGATACGGAGGCCGTGGGCGCCGTCTTCGACATCTCCAACGCTGACCGCTTGGGCTCCTCCGAAGTCTACCAGGTGCAGCTGGTGGTGGACGGGGTCAAGCTGATGGTGGAGATGGAGAAGAAGCTGGAGAAAGGCCAAGCCATCGACGACATGATCCCCGCGCAGAAGTGAGCCGCCTGGGCAGAGCCGTGCCTGCCCCGCACGCCGGGGGCCGGACTCAGGGCGGTGTGACCCCAAGGCCCCTGTCCGGCCGCCCCCTCGGTCAACCACGAAGAGCCATCGCTGCTGGCTGAGAGAATAAAGCCAAGGGCGGGCCGCTAAAGCCTTGCCTTCCCCTCACAGACTTCTCCTTGGTCTGGTTTTCTTTTGAGAAACGAGTCGCCAAAGAGGTCCATCTACAGTGCCAAATTAATGCGGTTTGGCTCCACTTTGACTGCTGTGTTGCAATGCAGTGCAATCCTGGGATTCGAAATCCGGCCCTCTTGGGCTTTGGGAAACTACAACTCCCAGCATTGCATAGCATTGGAGTCAAACTGGATTAATTCTACAGTGTAGATGCACCTTTTGAAAACAGTAGGGAGTTTTCAATTTAATAGAGTCTCCCTCAGGAAAGATAAAGTAGGGTATACATAAACATAATAATGAACATTATTATTATTATTATTATTATTATTATTATTATTATTATTATTATTATTATTATTATTACCGTATATACTCGAGTATAAGCAGACCATAATATACGCCGGGGCACCTAATTTTAATACAAAAAAAACTGGGGAAACTTATTGATTCGAGTATAAGCCAAGGGTGGAAAATGCAGCAGCTACGGGTCAATTTCAAAATAAAAATACAGTAGAGTCTCACTTATCCAAGCTAAATGGGCCAGCAGAAGCTTGGATAAGCGAATATGGAGGGATTAAGGAAAAGCCTATTAAACATCAAATTAGGTTATGATTTTACAAATTAAGCACCAAAACATCATGTTATACAACAAATTTGACAGAAAAAAGTAGTTCAATTCGCAGTAATGTTATGTTGTAATTACTGTATTTACGAATTTAGCACCAAATTATCACGCTATATTGAAAACATTGACTACAAAAATGTGTTGGATAATCCAGAGGCTTGGATAAGCGAGGCTTGGATAAGTGAGACTCTACTGTAGATCCCAATGAAATCCCTGCAATATTTGCAAGCCCTATGCTCATATCTATCTAACTAGACACCTCTCTATATATAGATAATTATATCTGTATAGGATTTGCAAAGACTTGCAAACATGTGAGGTGAAAAGTCATATATAAAATAATGTATACACATAGATACAGATATACAGGTACTTGGAAATTCATATATAAAATATTCATATATAAAATATGAGGGGGAAATTCATATATAAAATTAATGTATATAGATAGATTAGATACAAATAAAAAGATACATAGGGATTGCAAAGGCTTGCAGAGGGAAATGCCTATGTATCTGTATCAGAGATTAATATATATTTCAGGGGAAAATACTTTTATAAGATTAATGGATATATATATATATATATATATATAGATAGATAGATAGATAGATATACACACACACACGAAATCCAGCATATCTATCTTGTTTGCTGTGTCATAAATAATAATAATAATAATAATAATAATAATAATAATAATAATAATAATTATTATTATTATTATTATTATTATTATTATTATTATTATTATTATTCACATCCCTGGAGCATATGCAAAGTGCCGGGAGAAGGACTTTCAAAAAGTGATTCCAGATGTTCTTGAGTCCCATATGGAGAGAAAAAGTGGGATATAAATACACATAATAATAACAACAACAACAACAACAACAACAACAGTCCTAGACACTTGAGACGTGTTCGACTTGTGATTTTGGGATACGAAATCCAGCATATCTATCTTGTTTGCTGTGTCATACAATAATAATAATAATAATAATAATAATAATAATTATTATTATTATTATTATTATTCACGTCCCTGGAGCATGTGCAGAGCATCATGAGAAAGACCACGCAAGAGACCCAGGAATAGTAATAATAATAATAATAATTCACATTCCTGGAGCATGCGCAGAGCATCACGGGAAGGACCACGTGAGAGACCCAGGAATAGTAATAATAATAATAATAATAATAATAATAATAATTATTATTATTATTATTATTATTATTCACATCCCTGGAGCATGCGCAGAGCATCACGGGAAGGACCACGCGAGAGACCCAGGAATAGTAATAATAATAATAATAATAATAATAATTCACATCTCTGGAGCATGTGCAGAGCATCACGAGAAGGACCACGCAAGAGACCCAGGAATAGTAATAACAATAACAATAATAATAATAATTCACATCCCTGGAGCATGTGCAGAGCATCACGGGAGGGACCACGCAAGAGACCCAGGAATAGTAATAATAATAATAATAATAATTCACATCCCTGGAGCATGTGCAGAGCATCACGGGAGGGACCACGCAAGAGACCCAGGAATAGTAATAATAATAATAATAATAATAATAATAATAATAATAATAATAATAATAATAATAATAATTCACATCCCTGGAGCATGCGCAGAGCATCACGGGAAGGACCACGCGAGAGACCCAGGAATAGTAATAATAATAATAATAATAATAATAATTCACATCCCTGGAGCATGTGCAGAGCATCACGAGAAGGACCACGCAAGAGACCCAGGAATAGTAATAACAATAACAATAATAATAATAATTCACGTCCCTGGAGCATGTGCAGAGCATCACAGGAAGGACCACGCAAGAAACCCAGGAGGAGGCTTTCTACGTTTATTAAGGGTTTGGGTACAGACCGTTTGCTCCGGGGCCGGAATAACTTACAATCGTCCCAAGGCTACTGGGCTGGCTCATGAATATCTCTATCCGAGGATACAGGGGGGATAATGGGACTCGTATTTACAGGGGAGGGGTCTGTACAGGTGGGGAGGGGGCAAGGTTTGGGGCAGGGGAGGTGGGAGAGACCAGTGTATAGAATAGGAGAAGGGAAACGAGGAAGGAACCCACTTATATTTGTCCCCCACGAAAGAGCTGCCAAACACCAGTGTCCCCCCAATGAGGACCCCCATGCGCCCCCCAAACAAGGACCAAGACCCCTCCCCTCCTGCCCTGACTCACTCCACTGACCGGCCCATCGTCCAGACCAATCCTCAGCCCCCAACGGCCAGTCCAAGGCTTCTAAAGTGTCAAGCAGCCCAGTCCACGGCATCCATTGGATGTGTCCAGCTCCGGCGGGGAGATGTCCGGTTTCTTTGGGGCGAATGGTCCGAGCAAGCCCTTGACCCGGCCCTTGCGAAGGCCAGCCTCCGCCAGAGAGCGAGCGGTCAGTCACAGCACCGGTGGTTTCATTGGGGATGATTGTTTTTTCCCTTTTTTTAAAAAAAAAAAGTCCAGCAATATATGGGGTCTCGAAGTGACCGCAACGAAGGGAACTACGGCAGAAAGCTGCCCGGGATTGCCGTTGACTTGAGCCGCTTTGACCGTTATGGACCACATCACCCATCTATCATCCCAATGACCATTTCCCATTTCCATGCCAAGTATCTGCCCGGAGTCACTGTTAACATCGAGCGGCTTTCTCTTTGACCGTTATGGTTGCCGGATGACCACCAGAACTTCCCAATGACCCATCTCATTTCTATGCCAAGTCTCTCTTTCTTGTCTGGAATTGCAATGGAAAGCTGACCAGAGTGACCACAATGCCAAGCGGTGCTTTGGCCTTAACCGTGACTGACATCAGATGACAACAATATTGGTACCAAAGTCTACCCCAGTGGTTCCCAAACTAATTTGGCCTGCCGACCACTTTCCAGAAAAAATATTACTCGGTACCGCCTGGAAAGGGGGCGGGGCTTAGAGGGGGTGGGCGTGGCTCCTGCTCAAGAGGGCGGGGCTGAGGGAAGGTGGGCGGGGCCACAAATGGGCGGCCAGGACTGGATGGGTGGAGTTACGAGCTCTGAGGCAGGGCTGAGCTTCTATCCCTGTCCTGCGGCACCTGTGAGGACACAGTGGGCGGGGCTAGAGGAGGGGGCGGGGCCTCTTCCCAAGTGTCTGACAGGACTGGACCTCTTTACCCCACCCTGTGTTCTAACAAGCACCTCAGAGAAGTAGAGAGTGCAAACAAAGCCATAATGAAGACTCTGAAGATCAGGCTACAAAGATTCCAGCACAAGCCAGGGAAGGTGGTCACACTGGGTGCAGCGCCTCAAGACCTGCTCTTATTCAATCCATGGGGTAGTGCATGGTCCCCTCTGCCATCCTCCTACTCCTCCTCTTGGGAAGAGGCCCCGCCCCTAGTCCTAAAAGGTAGAGGTATAGAGGCTCAGCCCTGTCTCAGGCTCTTGGAAGGAGACCCCGCCCCCTTCTCTAGCTCCGCCCACTGTTTCCCAACAAGAGCCTCAGGAGAGGTATAGAATTTTCAGCCCTGTCTCAGGCTCTTGGGAAGAGGCCCCGCCCCTATCCTGGCCCCGCCCCCGTGTCCTAATAGGTGCCATCACCGCCCCCCTGGATCACTGCGGCGTCCACCAGGGGGCGGTAGCGCCCACTTTGGGAATCACTGCTCTACCCCATTTCCATCTTTTTCCTGCCTGAAATTTACAATGGAAAGCTACTCAGAATGACCACAACGTCAAGCCGCCCACGGACGCCAAAAGATCACTTGCAACCACAGAACGAGACTAGCTGCCCAATATGAACCAACCCAATTTCATTGCCGAATAATCTCCTTCTTGGGTTGCTGTGAGTTTTCTGGGCTGTATGGCTATGTTCCAGAAGCATTGTCTTCTGACGTTTCTCCCACATCTATGGCAGGCATCCACTGGGGTTGTGAAGTCTGTTGGAAACTAGACAAGTGAGATTTATATATCTGTGGAATAATGTCCAGGGTGGGAGAAAGAACTTCATTGGAGGCAAGTGTGAATGTTGCAACTAATCACATTGATTAGCATTTAATGGCCTTGCAGTGTTTTTAAAAAACCCACTAAAATCAGGACAGTAAATAAAGAACAACACTCTGGGGAATTCGGATGAACAGATTTTAACCATATCTATATATAAATGGGTAATGAAATTTCGGCCTAGGACAAAACAACAAAACTACACATCCCAGAAACACTAAACTTGGCAGCACAACCCCGCATCCATGCCTCTACGTTCATACAACAAAAAGAAAAATAAAGTCCTAATTAGAGGGAGAGGAATAATTGTTTTTATCCAATTGCTGCCAGTTAGAAGGCTAAGCTCCGCCCACTTGGTCTCCTTGCAACCCACTCAGCCCAGGGGACAGGCAGAGTTAGGCCTCACTTAGGCCTCTTCCACAGATTATCTTATTTTAACTGGATTATATGGCAGTGCAGACTCAAGGCCCTTCCACACAGCTATATAACCCATTTATAATGGACTTAATGTAAGGTAAAACCTTTACCTTAACTACTACCAATTCCTCAATACTTTATTTCCCATACCACCAGACTTCGCCACAGCAACGCGTGGCTGGGCACAGATAGTGTTTTATATTTTATACTGTATTTAACTATTTGTAACAGAGTTTATATGCTGGTTGTTTTTAATGATGTGTCAGCATCGAATTGTTGTCAATTGTACGCCTCCATGAGTTCCTTCGGGTGAGAAGGGTGGGATAGAAATATTGGAAATAATAAATAAATAATAAATAAAATAAATTCCAGAAGTGAAACTATCAGGGCCAGCTAACACTCCCCAACAAAGGATTCAGGCAGGAAGCAACCAGGCTTTGCATAGGCAAGGCCAATTGCAACATTCACACTTGCCTCCAACAGACAAGAGTTGGACTTTCCCTGGACTTTCCAGAGATATATAAATCCCACTTTCCTAGTTTCCAACAGCTCTGTGGATGCCTGCTACAGATGTGGGCGAAACGTCAGGAGAGAATGCTTCTGGAACATAGCCAGACAGCTTGGAAAACTCACAGCAACCCAGTGAATCCAGCCATAAAAGCCTTTGACAACACAATATCCTTCTTGTTTGTAATTGAAAAGGAATAGAGGTCATGCCAAGCGGCGTAATATTATATTTTGACCGCTACGGACAACAAGATGACCGCGGAGAACACATAACTAGGATACCAACCCCGTGACTAATCCCATTTCCATACCAGGGATCAATCTCTTTCTTGCTGGAACGGCAATGGGAAGCTGCTCAGAGTTGATATAATGCCAAAACTTAGCCTCTCATCTCAACCACAACATCCACCAGCGAGGTGGCCACTGGGAACACAGAAGTAGCCCAGCAGCCCAATGATCCATTCCATTTCCATGCCAAGGATCTCTTTCTTTCCGGAAATGCAAGAGTTGGCTTTAGCCTCCCATCATGACCACTGGATGACTACTGGGAACCAGAACTAGAATATTACCCCAATGACCCTTCCCGTTTCCATTGCCTCCAAATTTCTCCATAAGCCAAAGAACTTCCCCTTGGAATAATGCCACTCCCGACTTGGAAATTCCCCAAATTGTGGAATATTTGCTTGACTCCTTCTGGCTTTTGGGCTAATTCGGGGCAGAGGAGGATACCACAAAACCAGATAGTTTTGGGCTCTGAGGTGCTGAGTCCTAATGGCACTCCCCCCCTTTTGCACCTCAAATATGCATCAAATGCCCCACCCACCCCCCAAATTGCCAGGTGACCCCTCCTCAGAGCAGCTCCTTGATGCATCGCAATACAGGAGCAGACTCATCCCTGAAACATTGCAGGTTGAGGACATTGTCTGCAGCCTGTTATCCCTCCTACTTCCTTTGGATATTTTCTGCCCAGAAGGGTCCTTCAACCTTTTGCACCCCAAAATCCACATCAAATGCCCCCGGAATCCCCCCAGATCAGCTCCACAAGTGCAAGGTTACCCCATCCCGAGAACAGCTCCTTGATAAACCAGACCAGTGGTTCCCAAACTATTTGGCCTGCCGCTGCCTTTCCAGAAAAAATATTACTCGGCGCCCCTGGAAAGGGAGTGTGGCTTAGAGGGGTGGGCGTGGCTCCTGCTCAAGAGGGCGGGGCTGAGCCTCTCCCCTAGTCCAAGATGCAGGGCTGGGAGGGGGAGGTGGGCGGGGCTACAAATGGGCGGTCAGGACAGATGGGCGGAGTTATGAGCTCTGAGACAGGGCTGAGCTTCTATCCCTGTCCTGCGGCACCTGCCAGGACACAGGGGGCGGGGCCTCTTCCCAAGTGCCTGATGGGGATGAACCTTTATACCCCACCCCCGTGTTCGAACAAGCGACTCATGGGAGGTATACAGAGGCTCAGCCCTGTCTCGAGCTCTTGGGAAGAGGCCCCGCCCTTTAGTCCTAAAAGGCCTCTCAGGAGAAGTATAGATGCTCAGCCCTGTCTCCTGCTCCTGGGAAGAGGCCCCGCCCTTTAGTCCTAAAAGGCCTCTCAGGAGAGGTATAGATGCTCAGCCCTGTCTCATGCTCTTGGGAAGAGGCCCCGCCCTTTAGTCCTAAAAGACCTCTCAGGAGAAGTATAGATGCTCAGCCCTGTCTCCTGCTCCTGGGAAGAGGCCCCGCCCTTTAGTCCTAAAAGGCCTCTCAGGAGAAGTATAGAGGCTCAGCCCTGTCTCGTGCTCTTGGGAAGAGGCCCCGCCCTTTAGTCCTAAAAGGCCTCTCAGGAGAAGTATAGATGCTCAGCCCTGTCTCCTGCTCCTGGGAAGAGGCCCCGCCCTTTAGTCCTAAAAGGCCTCTCAGGAGAGGTATAGATGCTCAGCCCTGTCTCATGCTCTTGGGAAGAGGCCCCGCCCTTTAGTCCTAAAAGACCTCTCAGGAGAAGTATAGATGCTCAGCCCTGTCTCACACTCTTGGGAAGAGGCCCCGCCCTTTAGTCCTAAAAGGCCTCTCAGGAGAAGTATAGATGCTCAGCCCTGTCTCATGCTCCTGGGAAGAGGCCCCGCCCTTTAGTCCTAAAAGGCCTCTCAGGAGAAGTATAGATGCTCAGCCCTGTCTCCTGCTCCTGGGAAGAGGCCCCGCCCTTTAGTCCTAAAAGGCCTCTCAGGAGAGGTATAGATGCTCAGCCCTGTCTCAGGCTCTTGGAAAGAGGCCCCGCCCCCTTCCCTAGCTCCGCCCTCTGTGTTCCTACAAGTGCCTCAGGAGAGGTATAGATTCTCAGCCCTGTCTCGGGCTCTTGGGAAGAAGCCACACCCACTCTTCTAGCTCCGCCCCCGTGTCCTAATAGGTGCCATCACCGCCCCCCTGGATCACTGCAGCGCCCACCAGGGGGCAGTAGCGCCCACTTTGGGAATCACTGCACCAGACCCTGAAACTTGGAACCATACAGGGATTTTGTCTGCAGCCTGTTCTTATCACTCCTTCTTTTGGATACTTTTCACCCAGAAGAGCTATAATGACATCACCACCTTTTGCACCCTAAATCTGCATCGAATGCCCCCCAAAATTGCAAGCTCCTCGATGCATCAGTCCCTGAAATGTTGGTGTCTGCAGCCTGTTATCCCTCCTTCCTTGGGATATTTGGCTCCCAGGAGAGTCCTAATGTCACCCCCACCTTTTGCACCCCAAAATCCACATCAAACGCCCCCGAACCCCCCACAAGTGCAAGGTGACCCCTCCCCAGAGCAGCTCCTTGACGCATTGCAATACAGGATCAGACCCATCCCTGAAAGTATGGGGTTGAGGATCTTGTCCTTCCTTTGGATACTTTTTGTCCAGAAGAGCCCTAACGACACCCCCAGCTTTTGCACCCCAAATCTGCATCAAATGCCCCCCACAAGTGCAAGGCGACCCCCTCCCCATAGCAGCTCCTCGATGCATCAGACCCTGAAACGTTGGAACCATAGAGGGACCTCCTTGGGATAGAGTTCTAATGGCATCTCCCTCTTTTGCACCCCAAAATCTGCATCAAGCTCCCCAAAATCCCCTCACAATTGCAAGGTGACCCCATCCCCAGAGCAGCTCCTCAATGTACCACAAAACTGGATCAGACCCATCCCTGAAACTACGGGGTGGAGGATCTTGTCCGCAGCCTGTTCTCGCTCCTTGCTTTGGATATTTTCATCCAGAAGAGTCCCACCTGTTTTGCACCCCAAAAATGCATCAAATGCCCCCCAAATTGCAAGGTGACCCCATCCCCAGAGCAGCTCCTCAATGCACCACAATACTGGATCAGACCCATCCCTGAAACTACGGGGTGGAGGATCTTGTCCGCAGCCTGTTTTCGCTCCTTCCTTTGGATACTTTCATCCAGAAGAGTCCCACCTGTTTTGCACCCCAAAATTGCATCAAATGCCCCCCAAATTGCAAGGCGACCCCGTCCCCAGAGCAGCTCCTCGGCGCGCCGGACCCTGAAACGTTGGAAGCGTGCAGGGCGGCACCGGGTGTGTTTCTGGCGCGAGCGGAGGGGTCGGGGGTCTCCGGCGAGGGTCCGGCCGGCTAGAGCTGCAGCTGGTCGGAGATCCGTCCCACCAGGTTGCGGAAGGCCAGGGAGGTGCCGGCCTGGCGGCGGAAGAGCACCCCGTGGAGTCCGCCCAGGCGCTGGAGCCGGCAGACCTCCACCTCGAAGGCGCAGAAGTGCTCGCTGGGGGCCTTCTCGAAGGAGCAGGAGAGGACGAAGGGCTCCGTCTGGCGGCAGAAGCAGTGGGCAGAGTCCGTGGCCTGGCGGAGGGCGGCCAGCAGGGCCTCGGCCGAGCGGGGGCTGGTCAGCTTCACATTCCAGGTAAATCGGAGCAGCCGGGGTTCTGCTTCCTTTTGATGCCAAGGTAGATTGCCACTGCAAGGGGAAACGGAAGACCCACACACGGCTCAGCCGGGAATACAGTAGAGTTCCGGTTAACCGACTTCCGGTTAACCGACACTCCGGCCTGTAGCGAGGGGGCGGTTTTAGGGGTTCAAACCCCCTCCAAAATTTTTCAGGTTATAAAAAAACCCTGGTTTACTCATGAATTTTAACTGGTTAATCAAATCCCCATGCTAAGTCTATGAGACGCAAAACATTAAGAGTCCCTCCAGGCACTATTTCAAGCAGATATTGACAGGTTTGTAGCGGGGAGAGGTGTGTGCTAGGGGTTCAACCCCCCCCCCCCCCCGAAATTTTCAAAACCCCTCCCGAAATTTTTTTCTGGCTACGGCCCTGCCGACACTCCATATTATCCGACGTCCCAGGCCCCTTGGGAGGCGCTCCTGCACGTTGCTAGGTAGCTTGCTATCTACCTAGCAACGCGCACAGGCACCTCCCAAGAGGCAGGGCGGCGAGCAGAGAAGCTCCCGTGCGCGTTGCTAAGTAGATAGCAAGCTACCTAGCAACGCGCACAGGAGCTTCCCAAGGGGCGGAGCGGTGAGCACTCGGCTTAGCAAAGCGCCTGTGCGCGTTGCTAGGTAGCTTGTTATCTACCTAGCAACGCGCACAGGCACCTCCCAAAAGTCAGGGCGGCGAGCAGAGAAGCGCCCGTGCACGTTGCTAGGTAGATAGCAAGCTACCTAGCAACGCGCACAGGCGCTTCCCAAGGGGCGGAGCAGTGAGCACTCGGCTTAGCGAAGCGCTTGTGCGCGTTGCTAGGTAGCTTGTTATCTACCTAGCAACGTGCAGGGCACCTCCCAAGAGGAGGAGCAGAAGCGCTCCTTCATGTTGCTAGGTAGCTTGCTATCTACCTAGCAACGTGCACAGGACACCTTTTTCAACCGGCTTGCTGGATAATAGGGCCTCCCTATTATCCGTCAGATCCAGTTATTCGACATTCAGCCCGCCCGTTTATGTCGAATAACCGGGACTCTACCTTACTTCCACCTGACGTTACCATGGGAAACCCCAAGGCAGGACCCCCGCCCAATGCAGAACGCGGCCTGGGTGTCCCTCTGAGGGTTTGTGCAGTTCAATAAACCTTTCACTTTTTTATTGTTGGAAAAATGTCATCCTGTACTGCTTAAGTCTCTATGGTTAGATAGGAAGCCTAGAAAAACAGTTAAGGACACCTTCCCCAGTTCCATGCATGCTTTGATTAGGCTTCACTATTGTTTCCTCCCTCATGTCCTGTTTAGGTCAACCCCACCCTTTGATGCTTTAGAAATGTGATCTCTCCTAGGGCTTTGATGTAACTTCCCCAATTTGCCCTTTGGAATGTTTATGGCCCTAGAGAAGAAGCGACCCACGAGGCTTGGTCGCCATTCCTGTTTCCTGCTTTGTCCGCACTCTGTCCGCTCCTCTTTTCCAAGATGTAGCTATCCAGATCTTTGTTATTTTGATCCGTCTATGTGTATTAGAACAGGATTAGATTAGATAGTTAGCTCCAAACCTTTTCTATCCATCAATGGTTTCTTTTTACCTCCGTAAATGCTTTTAAACTTTAAAGCTAATTTTGCGGTTGAAAGCCAGACCCAAATGCCACTTCTCAACATAGTCACCATTCAAATCTAGGCATTTATCATAGCGATGAATGAGCTTGCCAACTCCTTCCCCACAAAGCTCTGCCGCTTGCGTCCTCAACCAGCCGGTCACCCCTTTTCGCAGCTGCACATCGTCGCCAAAACACTGCGTTGAGGACGCAAGCGGCAGAGTTTTGTGGGGAAGGAGTTGCCAAGCATTCATCGCTATGATAACTGCCTAGATTTGAATGGCGACTATGTTGAGAAGTGGTACTTGGGTGTGGCATATGGTAAATGTTTTCTCCTATACTTTGTTCATTTTTAATTCCAAAACGTAATCTACCTTCTGGATAACCCTGGTATCACACATTGCCCCCCCTCTCTATATAGCCTTCCCCTCTAGGAATTTGCTGGATCCCTTGATGCTTCCGCCACCAACTTGCACTGGGAAATTCCTAGACAGGATCCCTGTCAAATCCAGTACACTGCCTAGAGAATCGTTTTGCCAAAAAATACATCCTTTCTAGGAATATTCCAGGTCCTCTAGGGCAAGTCTACAGCATATAACTATCAAGTTGTACTGTGTAATTCCTTGAGAGGATACCTAGGAAACATAAAACTCCAAACACTACCTGGATACAGTTTTACATACCCGTATCCCAAAAAATATATGTCCTCTCTAGGAATTTTCTAGGTCTTCCAGGGCAACTCTATGATGTGCTTTCACTGGAAGTGGCAATCATGTTATACTGGGAAATTCCTAGAGAGGATGCCTAGGAAACATCAAACCCCAAACACTACCTGAATACAGTTTTACCCACCTGTATCCCCCCCGAAAAAGGTCCTCTCTAGGAATTTTCTAGGTCCCCCAGAGCAACTCAGTTTCCACTGGGAGTGACCATCAAGTGGCAATGGGAAATCTCAAGGCAGGATACCTGCCCAATGTGCAATGCTACCTAAATATACGATACAATATATGCTGCCGAAAGACAGGGTCCAGAAATGTACCTTGTGAGCGTAGGTCCCCTGATTCTCTCAGGTTCGTCTGCGACCCTAAACAGAGAGAAAGAGAAAAGCAACGGTCAAGTCCAAGCCGTGGCCAAGAGGTCAGGGCAAAGCGCAAAAGGGGAAAGGCCAGCGTCCGGCCATCCAAGGAATCCCATCAAACCCCATTGGCCATTGACATTTGTGGGATACAATAAATATATATTATCCCCAGGAAGCTCTAGAGCAGGCATGGGAAAACTTTGGAATTCCAGGTGTTTTGGACTCCAACTCCCATAATTCCTAACAGCCTCAGGCCCCTTCCTTTTCCCCCTCAATCTCTCAAGCTGTTATTTTATAATTAACACAATTAACATAATAATAATAATAATAATAATAATAATAATAATAATAATAATAATAATAGATGTTGCCATCCCAGGTGACAGTCGCATTGATGAAAAACAACAGGAAAAACTCAGCCGCTATCAGGACCTCAAGACTGAACTTCAAAGACTCTGGCAGAAACCAGTGCAGGTGGTCCCGGTGGTGATCGGCACATTGGGTGCCGTGCCAAAAGATCTCAGCCGGTATTTGAAACAATAGACATTGACAAAATCATGATCTGCCAACTGCAAAAGGCCACCCTACTGCGATCTGCGCACATCATCTGAAAATACATCACACAGTCCTAGACACTTGGGAAGTGTTCGAAATCCAGCATGTCTATTTTGTTTGCTGTGTCATACAATAAAATAATAATTAATAATAATAATAATAATACATCACACAGTCCTAGACACTTGGACGTGTTCAACTTGTGATTTTGTGATATGAAATCCAGCATATCTATCTTGTTTGCTGTGTCATAATAAAATAATAATAATAAAATAATAATAATAATAATACATCACACAGTCCTAGAGACTTGGAAGTGTTTGACTTGTGATTTTGTGATATGAAATCCAGCATATCTATCTTGTTTGCTGTGTCATAATAAAATAATAATAATAATAATAATAATAATAATAATAATAATAATAATACATCACACAGTCCTAGACACTTGGAGGTGTTCGACGCCTGACTCTTATAGATCTTGTAGACTTATGGCTGGGAAGTTGCCATATGGCTACCTGGAGAGTAGCTTTAGGGCATAAAACCCGGAGCTTAGAATGCAAGGACGAGAGTGCCTCTGAGCATGTGCAGAGTGCCCGAGATGGCAAGGCGTGGGCTTCCAAGGTGATGTGGCTTCTTCTTCTTCCCTTTTTCTTGGGGAGAGGTGGAGGGCCCCCCCGGACGGGAAGGGGAGAAAGAAAAGGGTGGGGAGGGGGAGGGCGCAGCCGAAGGAGAAGGCAGCCACCAGGCGAGCAAAACAAGGGAAGGAAAAGCAGCTGGACTTACTGATTTTAGATCCTTGAGGCATGGAAGCGCCCGAGACGCACCTGTTAGAATTCTGCCGCTTAGAGGGGTCAAGAGTGACCCTGAAAACAGAGAAAAGCCAGAGTGAAACAGGCGCGGGGAGGAGGAGGAGGAGGAGGAGGAGGGAGGAAGCCGAGGGGGTTAGTGCGCAAGGAAGCCGAGGGGGGCAAAGGGGACCCCGGGACCCCAAAGCGACCCCCAGGAGGCCAAATGGAAACAGGGACCCCCAATCACCCCATGAAGGCAATGTTCACTTTTGGGGGTGCTTTTGTGGTCAACCACTGCAACACATGGACAAAGGAAATTGGGGTCCCAAATCGGTAAAGCTCACTTTTGGGGTGCAATTTGGACACATATCAGCAAACCAAGAGCAAAGCCCCAACCAAGACAAGGCTCACTTTTGGGGTGCAATTTGGACACATATCAGCAAAGAAAGAGCAAAGCCCCAACCAAGACAAGGCTCACTTTTGGGGTGCAATTTGGACACATATCAGCAAAGAAAGAGCAAAGCCCCAACCAAGACAATGCTCACTTTTGGGGTGCTTTTTTAAGGTCAAACTCTGCAAATGATGCAAAATGGCACCACTTTTGGGGTACAATCTGGACACATATCGGCAAAGCAAGAGCAAAGACCCAACCAAGTCAATGCTCCCTTTTGGGGTGTTGTTTAAGGTCAAACTCTGCAAATGGTGCAAAACTGCACCACTTCTGGGGTGCAATCTGGACAAATCTAGGCAAAGCAAGAGCAAAAGCCCCGACCAAGACAAGGCTCACTTTTGGGGTGTTTTTTTAAGGTCAAACTCTGCAAATGGTGCAAAACTGCACCATGTTTGGGGTGCAATCTGAACAAATATAGGCAAAGGAAGAGCAAAGCCCCAACAAAGACAATGCTCACTTTTGGGGTGCACTGTTTAGGTCCACCATTGCAATGGATGGACAAAAGGAATTGGGGTGCCCAAATAAATAAAACAAAAGGCAATGCTCCAGTGAAGACTATATTCACTTTTAGGGTGTCTCAATAAAGGCAAGGCTCACTTTGGGGGTGCACTGTAGGGATGTGGGACCCCCATATCAATAAAATAAGAGCAATGCCTCGATAAAGGCAAGTCTCACTTTGGGGGTGCATTCTAGGGATGTGGGATCCCATATCAATAAAATACGAGCTATTTTTCGATAAAGGCAAGTCTCACTTTAGGGGTGCATTCTAGGGATGTGGGATCCCATATCAATAAAATACGAGCTATTTCTCGATAAAGGCAAGGCTCACTTTAGGGGTGCATTCTAGGGATGTGGGATCCCATATCAATAAAATACAAGCTATTTCTCGATAAAGGCAAGTCTCACTTTAGGGGTGCATTCTAGGGATGTGGGATCCCATATCAATAAAATACGAGCTATTTCTCGATAAAGGCAAGTCTCACTTTAGGGGTGCATTCTAGGGATGTGGGATCCCATATCAATAAAATACGAGCTATTTCTCGATAAAGGCAAGTCTCACTTTAGGGGTGCATTCTAGGGATGTGGGATCCCATATCAATAAAATACGAGCTATTTCTCGATAAAGGCAAGTCTCACTTTAGGGGTGCATTCTAGGGATGTGGGATCCCATATCAATAAAATACGAGCTATTTCTCGATAAAGGCAAGTCTCACTTTAGGGGTGCATTCTAGGGATGTGGGACCCCCATATCAATAAAATAAGAGCAATATCTGGTGTAGATGCATCTCTTCCTATTGATGCCCGTGGAGATACTGCACCCGCATACACATAGACACTCACCTTCGTGTGAGTTTGGAGGTGAGTTTGCTGAAGAGGTTGGAGGTGGCCCGGCTGCGGCTCTGGGGCAAGGGGCTGGCCTCGTGGGAGAGCGTGGGCGAGGTGGGCGGCCCGTTCTGCACCCCGGTCCCGCGCCGGTCCCGCACTTGCCCCCCGTGGAAGGTGCTGCGGATGTTGGTGCCACGCGAGAGGCGGGTGCGCTCCGAGGACGAGGAGCTGGCGGCGATGCTGTGGCTGGAGGGCGAGGCCGGCGGCACGCGGCTGGTGGCAGAGCTATGATGGGGAGGCAGGGAGAGAGGAGAGCACAGGATCTTAGATCCGGAAGGGATCCCCAAAGGCCATCCAGTCCAACCCCCTTCATCCAGGCAGGAAGGCACCACCCAATCACTCCCAGCAGGTGGATTGACAACCATATATATAATTGAGTTGCGGTGAGTTTTCCAAGCTGTATAATAATAATAATAATCTAAGAAATCTCACAAAATTTCGCATCTGATGTACATGGATGACCTGAAGCTGTATGGGAAGACGGAAACTGAAATCCAGTCTCTGATCAACACTGCCTGAATTTTTAACACTGATGTTTAGCATGGAGTTTGGTTTGGACAAATGTTCGACAGTGGCATTGAAGAAGGGAAAAATCATTGAAAGTGAGGGCATAAATATGCCTAATGGCCAAACAATAAAGTGTCACCAGCCAGAGGCCTATAAATATCTGGGCATATTACAGCTGGACAACATCAAGCATGAACATGTGAAAACTGTGGTCAGCAAAGAATACACACAAAGGGTCAGAAAAATTCTCCAAAGCAGGCTCAATGGAGGCAACACCATCAAGGCCATAAACATCTGGTCCATACCTGTCATAAGATATACTGCTGGCATTATAAATTGGACACAGGTGGAACTGGACAATTTGGACAGAAAAACAAGAAAACTCATGACCATTCATCATTCACTGCACCCTCGCAGTGATGTTGACCGGCTATATCTGCCTAGAAGATCAGGGGGCAGAGGACTCTTGCAAGTAAAACAAGCAGTCAAAGAAGAAGAACATGCCCTGGCAGAATATGGAAAGCAAAGTGAAGAACCTGCTTTGATTGAAGTCAAAAATCAGAAACTCCTCAAAGCACAGCAGACAAAGAATCAGTAAAAGAAAACTGCACTACAAACTAGAGCTGAAAGCTGCACAACAAAACATTGCATGGAAAGTTCCTTGACAAAATTGAAGGAAAAGCTGATAAGGAGAAGACCTGGCTCTGGCTCACGAATGGGACCCTGAAGAAGGAGACAGAAGGCCTGATCTTTGCAGCCCAGGAGCAAGACATCAGAACAAAGGCCATTAAGGCCAAGATCGAAAAATCAGCTGATGACCCAAAATGCAGACTGTGCAAGGAAACCGACAAAACCATTGATCATATCCTCAGCTGCTGTAAGAAAATCGCACAGACAGACTACAAACAGAGGCACAACTATGTGGCCTAAATGATTCATTGGAACTTATGCCTCAAGTCCCACCTCCCAGCAGCAAAGAACTGGTGGGATCACAAACCTGCAAAAGTCTTGGAAAATGAGCACGTAAAGATACTGTGGGACTTCCGAATCCAGACTGACAAAGTTCTGGAACACAACACACCAGACATCACAGTTGTGGAAAAGAACAAGGTTTGGATCATTGATGTTGCCATCCCAGGTAACAGTCGCATTGACGAAAAACAACAGGAAAAACTAAGCCGCTATCAGGACCTCAAGATTGAACTTCAAAGACTCTGGCAGAAACCAGTGCAGGTGGTCCCGGTGGTGATGGGCACACTGGGTGCCGTGCCAAAAGATCTCAGCCGGCATTTGGAAACAATAGACATTGACAAAATTACGATCTGTCAACTGCAAAAGGCCACCCTACTGGGATCTGCACGCATCATCCGAAAATACATCACACAGTCCTAGACACTTGGGAAGTGTTCGACTTGTGGTTTTGTGATACGAAATCCAGCATGTCTATCTTGTTTGCTGTGTCATATAATAATAATAATAATAATAATAATAATAATAATAATAATAATAATAATAATAATAATATATCACACAGTCCTAGACGCTCGGGAAGTGTTCGACTTGTGGTTTTGTGATATGAAATCCAGCATATCTATCTTGTTTGCTGTGTCATACAAGAAAATAATAATAATAATAATAATAATAATAATAATAATAATAATAATAATAATAATATATCACACAGTCCTAGACGCTCGGGAAGTGTTCGACTTGTGGTTTTGTGATATGAAATCCAGCATATCTATCTTGTTTGCTGTGTCATATAATAATAATAATAATAATAATAATAATAATAATAATAATAATAATAATAATAATAATAGATCAGGGGGCAGAGGACTCTTACATGTAAAACAAGCAGTCAAAGAAGAACAACATGCCCTGGCAGAATATGTAAAGCAAAGTGATGAACCAGAATTGGAAACTCCTCAAAGCACAGCAGACAAAAAAACCAGTACAAGAAAACCGCACTACAAACTAGAGCTGACAGCTGGCACCACAAAACATTGCATGGAAAGTTCCTTGACAAAACTGAAGGAAAAGCTGACAAGGAGAAGACCTGGCTCTGGGACACTAATGGGACCCTGAAGAAGGAGACAGAAGGCCTGATCCTTGCAGCTATTTTGTTTCTTTCTGCATTTAAGCTCCTGTCTTTAGAAAAGAAAGTCATTTTTAAAAGTGAGCAGCAGGTGTGGACAGTGTGGAAGGTCTTCTCATCCTGGAAAGGGGGCACGGCATTCGCTCTATGGCGGCGGCAGTGGCGGAGTTCGCATCCCTGTCCCTGGGCCTGTCCTTGATTCTCTTCTCGGGAGTCACATGGACGGCCAGGATGCCGGCACCTCCCCGGGGCCAAGGCCAGCGAGTGGAAACCGGGCAGACGGCCAAAGCGGAGGCAGGGACACGGGCCGCTCCGGGAAATCGAAGGCAGGCCGCCTCCTACAGAGGGCGCCGCTCCGGGAAACATCAAACCCAAAACACTCTGCAGGCTGTTCCCAAGGGACAAGCCGTTCCCAAGGATTGTATGTGTGTGTGCATGCATGTCTGAGACAGAGATAGCATCCATCTCATATATGTGTGTATATATCTATATATATAAAAGAGTGATGGCATCATGGCGACCCACAAAACAACAAAACTACAGGCCCCCCAACCTCAAAATTTGACAACACAACCCATCATCCACGCCTCTAGGTTGATACAACAAAAAGAAAAGAAAAAGAAAGTCCTAATTAGAGGGAGATGAATAATTGCTTTTATCCAATTGCTGCCAGTTAGAAGGCTAAGCTCCGCCCACTTGGTCTCCTAGCAACCCAATAAAAATAATAAAAAACACTAAAAATAATTAAAAACACTAAAAAATTAATACAATAAAATACTATAATAACAGAAAATAAATAAAAATAATACAAGAAAATAATAACATGTAATAAATAAAAAGATAACTTACAATAAAAATAATTTAAAAATACAAATAACGTCAAATAAAAATTACACAACAATTTTTAACCGATACCACCACCACTTTGCCACAGCAACGCGTGGCCGGGCACAGCTAGTATGTTTATATATGTGTATACACACACACACAAATATATGGAAGGGACCCACAAAGGCCAACCAGTCCAGCCCCCTTCTTTCTACTGATTCCTCCCAACAGAGGGCCATCCAGCCATAGATATGATTGAGGTACAGGCAGTCCCCAAGTTAAGAACAAGATCAGTTAAGTTGAATTTGTATGAACATTGGAACAGGGACATTCTTAAGTTAAACTCCAGCCAAATATCTCCATCACTCCGTCCGTTCGTCCTTCCCTCGCTCCCTCCCCTCTCCTTTCCTTCCTTCCTTCCTTCCTTCTTTCCTTTCTTTCTCTTTCTTTCCTTCTTCCTTCCTTCCTTCCTTCCTTTCTTTACTTCCTTCTTCCTTCCTTCCTTCCTTCCTTCCTTCTTTCTCTTTCTTTCCTTCTTTTCTTCCTTTCCTTCTTCCTTACTTTCTTTTCTTCCTTCCTTCCTTCCTTCCCGTTCCTTCCTTCCTTTCCTTCTTCTTCCTTCCTTCCTTTCTTTCCTTCTTCCTTCCTTCCTTCTTTCTTTCTTTCTTTCCTTCTTCTTTCCTCCTTCCTTCTTTCTCTTTCTTTCCTTCTTTCCTTCCTTCCTTCACTCCTTCCTTCCTTCCTTCTTTCCTCCTTCCTTCTTTCTCTTTCTTTCCTTCTTTCCTTCCTTTCCTTCTTCCTTACTTTCTTTCCTTCCTTCCTTCCTTTCCTTCTTCTTCCTTCCGTCCTTTCTTTCCTTCTTCCTTCCTTCTTTCTTTCCTTCTTCTTTCCTCCTTCCTTCTTTCTCTTTCTTTCCTTCTTTCCTTCCTTCCTTCCTTCCTTCACTCCTTCCTTCCTTCCTTCTCTCCTTCCTTCCTTCCTTCCTTCTTCCCTTCCTTTCCTTCTTCCTAACTTTCTTTCTTTCCTTCCTTCCTTCCTTCCTTCCTTTCCGTTCCTTCCTTCCTTCCTTTCCTTCTTCCTTCCTTCCTTCCTTTCTTTCCTTCTTCCTTCTTTCTTTCTTTCCTTCCTTCTTCTTTCCTCCTTCCTTCTTTCTCTTTCTTTCCTTCTTTCCTTCCTTCTTTCTTTCCTTCCTTTCCTTCTTCCTTACTTTCTTTCCTTCCTTCTTTCCTTCCTTCCTTTCTTTCTTTCCTTCCTTCCTTCCTTTCTTTCCTTCTTCTTCCTTCTTTCTTTCCTTCCTTCCTTCCTTCCTTCCTTCCTTCCTTTCCTTCATTCCTTTCCTTCTTTCCGTTCATTCCTTCCTTCCTTTCCTTCTTCTTCCTTCCTTCTTCCTTCTTCCTTCTTCCTTTCTTCCTTCCTTCCTTTGGCTAGCATAGGGAAGGGTTAATACCCCTGTGGTGTTTCCTTTGTTGCCTGTGCCCCTATTCAGAAAATTTTGTGAAAATTGGATTTTGCAAAATGTGGACTGCGATAGAAACAAGGACTGGGGATAAAACTTTAGTGGAGACCCCTTTCCCCACTGATAATCCTTTTCCCACTGATAATCACTCTTCCAGGAGTGGATTTCCTTTCCAAAGGGAAGGTTCCTCTCTCTCCCTGTTGTCCCAGTCCCGTTCTTAACTAGGTGTCGTTTCCAAGTCGGATGTTTGTAACTCGGGGACGGCCTGGGATGGAAATCTGCCCCCAAGGCCGCTGGCTCGTACCTGTTCTCCTTGCCGTTCTGGAGCAAGGAGTGCCGCTCCCCGCCTGGCCGGTCCGTGCAGACGTAGGTGTTCCTCCGGGTCATCATGCTCGAGGGAATGTTATTCTGCAAGGAGAGAGAAAGAACAAGGCACGGAATCAAGGTCCGGTGCAAAGACTTCACCAGCCTTTCCAGGCTCTGGCTGCATCAGTCAAAGCACGGGTGGTCAATGGCTGTAGAAGAGGGAGGGATGCCGGTGGGCTATGGCTGTATACATTGAGGGTTAGAGGATGCCGACAACTGCATAAGGCACAGGACTAAGGATGGGCAATGGCTGCATGGAGCAGGGGGCTATGGCTGCATAAACTGCAGGGTTGCAGTTGGGCTATGGCTGCACAAGTCACAGAGTTCTTATTGGACAATGGCTGCACAAACTGGAGTTCTATGGATGGGCAATGGCTGCATAAAACTGGAGGGCTATGTATGGGCTAGGGCTGCGCAAACCAGGACACCACGGGTGGGCAATGGCTGCATAAGATGGAGGGTTACAGATGGACAATGGCTGCATAAACTGGAGGGCGACAGATGGGCTATGACTGCATGAGTCATTAAACCAGGTGGCCATGGGTGGGCAATGGCTGCATAAAGTGGGGGGCTCTGGCTGCATAAGATGGAGGGCTAGAGATGGACAATGGCTGCATAAACTGGAGGGTGACAGATGGGCTATGACTGCATGAGTCACAGGGCTATGGATGGGAAATTGCTGCATAAAGTGGAGGACTACAATAGGGCTATGGCTGCATAAATCTAGCCACATAAACAGATGACAGATGAACTATAGCTGCTTAAGGCACAAGGCTGTGGATGGGCAATGGCTGCATAAAACTAGAAGACTATGTATGGGCTAGGGCTGCATAAACCAGGAGGCCATGGGTGGGCAATGGCTGGATAAACTGGAGGGCTACAGATGGGCTACGACTGCATGAGTCACAGGGCTATGGATGGGAAATGGCTGCATAAAACTAGAGGACTATGTATGGGCTATGGATGCATAAACCAGGAGGCCATGGGTGGGCAATGGCTGCATAAAGTGGGGGGCTCTGGCTGCATAAATGGAGGGTTACAGATGGACAATGGCTGCATAAACTGGAGGGCTACAGTAGGGCTATGGCTGCATGAGTCACAGGGCTATGGATGGGAAATGGCTGCATAAACTGGAGGACTACAGTAGGGCTATGGCTGCATAAATCTAGCCACATAAACAGATGACAGATGAACTATAGCTGCTTAAGGCACAAGGCTGTGGATGGGCAATGGCTGCATAAAACTAGAAGACTATGTATGGGCTAGGGCTGCATAAACCAGGAGGCCATGGGTGGGCAATGGCTGGATAAACTGGAGGGCTACAGATGGGCTACGACTGCATGAGTCACAGGGCTATGGATGGGAAATGGCTGCATAAAACTAGAGGACTATGTATGGGCTATGGATGCATAAACCAGGAGGCCATGGGTGGGCAATGGCTGCATAAAGTGGGGGGCTCTGGCTGCATAAATGGAGGGTTACAGATGGACAATGGCTGCATAAACTGGAGGGCTACAGTAGGGCTATGGCTGCATGAGTCACAGGGCTATGGATGGGAAATGGCTGCATAAACTGGAGGACTACAGTAGGGCTATGGCTGCATAAATCTAGCCACATAAACAGATGACAGATGAACTATAGCTGCTTAAGGCACAAGGCTGTGGATGGGCAATGGCTGCATAAAACTAGAAGACTATGTATGGGCTAAGGCTGCATAAACCAGGACGCCACGGGTGGGCAATGGCTGTATAAGATGGAGGGTTACAGATGGACAATGGCTGCATAAACTGGAGGGCGACAGATGGGCTATGACTGCATGAGTTACAGGGCTATGGATGGGAAATGGCTGCATAAACTGGAGGACTACAATAGGGCTATGGCTGCATAAGTCTAGCCACATAAAACGGAGGACAGATGAGCTATAGCTGCTTAAGGCACAAGGCTGTGGATGGGCAACGGCTGCATAAAACTGGAGGACTATGTATGGGCTAAGGCTGCGTAAACCAAGAGGCCATGGGTGAGCAATGGCTGGATAAACTGGAGGGCTACAGATGGGCTACGACTGCATGAGTCACAGGGCTTTGGATTGGAAATGGCTGCATAAACTGGAGGACTACAGTAGGGCTATGGCTGCATAAATCTATAGTCACATAAAACAGATTACAGATGGGCTATAGCTGCTTAAGGCACAAGGCTGTGGATGGACAATGTCTCCATAAACTGCAGGACTATGGATGGGCTAGGGCTGCATAAACCAGGAGGCCATGGGTGGGCAATGGCTGCATAAACTGGAGGGCTACAGATGGGCTATGGCTGCATGAGTCACAGGGCTATGGATGGGAAATGGCTGCATAAACTGGAGGACTACAGTATTTATTTCTGGTATTTCTACCCCGTCCTTCTCCCCTGGGGTTCTCAGGCCTATGGCTGCATAAATCTGAGGGCTATAGCCACATAAAACGGAGGACAGATGGGCTATAGCTGCTTAAGGCACAAGGCTGTGGATGGGCAATGGCTCCATAAACTGCAAGACTATGGATGGGCAACAGCTGCATAAAACTAGAGGACTATGTATATGCTCTGGCTGCGTAAACCAGGAGGCCATGGGTGGGCAATGGCTGCATAAAGTGGAGGGTTACAGATGGACAATGGCTGCATAAACTGGAGGGCTACAGTAGGGCTATGGCTGCATAAATCTAGCCACATAAAATGGATGACAGATGGGCTATAGCTGCTTAAGGCACAAGGCTGTGGATGGGCAATGGCTGCATAAAACTAGAGGACTATGTATGGGCTATGGATGCATAAACCAGGAGGCCATGGGTGGGCAATGGCTGGATAAACTGGAGGGCTACAGATGGGCTACGACTGCATGAGTCACAGGGCTATGGATGGGAAATGGCTGCATAAACTGGAGGACTACAGTAGGGCTATGGCTGCATAAATCTAGCCACATAAAACGGATTACAGGTGGGCTATAGCTGCTTAAGGCACAAGGCTGTGGATGGGCAATGGCTCCATAAACCAGGACTATGGATGGGCAATGTCTGCATGAATTAGAGGGCTATGGCTGCACAAGTCACAGGGCTCTAAATGGGCATTGGCTGCCTAGGCCAGTAAGATCTGCTCCTGCTCACCGTGTTGACGGCACTGTCCTTGCGCCGGTCGGGGATCTCCGACTTGTTGGGGTTGTTGGCGCTGCTGACCATGGGGCTGGAGGGGGGGATGCCGCGGCCACTGCCCACCACGCTGCAGCTGGCCTTGCGCGAGGGCATGCGCGGCTCCTCCTTCAGCTCGCCGTCCCCGGTGCTGGTGGGGCTGCGCTTGGGGTGCACGGGCACCGGAGAGGGTCCGCCTGGAAACGAGAGACAGAGAATGGGGATGCGTCCCTGGGCCACACATAGGGGAGCGGGTTCAAAACGCGGGGGGCGGGGGGGCTTACAGAAGTCGCTGTGCCGCCGCTGCCGGTGGTAAGTAGAAGACCCCCGTTGGCTCTTGGAGTGCGAGGAGGACGAGGAGGAGGAGGACTTGCTGGTCCCGTTGGAAGCCTCGCTGGGCGCCCGCACCCGGGCCAAGGACAGGCTGCTGCCCGTGCGGGACTCGCCCCCTTCCACCTGCTGCCAGGGCGGGAAGGGCATTAGATACAAACATGGTCTCCTACGGGGACCCATAAGGGCATCTAGACCACATCTAGACCACACTTGGTGGCAAAAGATGAGCAGGGTCTTATACATGGATGACTCCCACAAATCGACCCTGCCTCGTGCCCACCCTTTCGTATATACATTTAGTTTCATATGGGTAACCATAAGGGCATCTAGACGGTCCCCATATTTCGTGGGAAAAGATTAGGGGGTTTTCTTTATGGATGAGTCCCACGTATATTATATTATATATTAATATATGGTATATTATATATTAAATGTAATATTACGAATAATATTACCATATAATGATATAGTACAATATAGTAATTTAATGCTTATATTGTGCTATGCTAATAATATATTGTATGTTCATTTGATTTGTAAGCTGCTCTGAGTCCCCTCCGGGGTGAGAAGAGCAGAATATAAATGTAGTAAATAAATAAATAATAAAAAAATAAATATAGACCCTGCCTTGTGCTAACCCTTTCGTATATCCATACCGTATATACTCAAGTATAAGTCGACCCGAATATAAGCTGAGGCTTATTTTACCACAAAAAACTGGGAAAAATCGTTGACTCCAGTATAAGCCAAGAGTGGTAAATTTAAGAAATAAAAATAGATACCAATAAAATTACATTAATCGAGGCATCAGTAGGTTAAATGTTTTTGAATATTTACATAAAGCTCTAATTTAAGACTCTCCAATTCTGATTAAATCATTATTCTCATCTTCTTCAATGTAAATATGCTTATGTATCCTTTTAATAACAATAGAGTAAAATAATACATGTAATAATAAATAGAGTAAAATAATAAATGCAATAATAATAAGATCAGGGTGAAATAATAAATGTATTAATAATAATAATTATTATAAAAATAGAGTAAAATAAATGTAATAGTAGCAACAATAATAGAGAAAAATAATACATGTAATAATACCAATAATAATAGAGAAAAATAATAAATGTACAATATATTCTCGAGTATAAACTGACCCTAATATAAGCCAACCAGGACCCTCACCCGAGTATAAGCCAAGGGGCGCTTTTTCAGTCTTATATATATAGTCTCATATGGGTTCCCACAAGGGCATCTAGATGGTCCCCTTACCTCATTTTTCCTGCCCAGCAGGAGGTAGGTGGCTGTGACTTCGTTGTATTTTTGGTTGGTCAAGGCTTCCTTGATCTCTTCCCTTGTGTAGCCCATGCCGACCATCACTTCTGCAGAAATAGAAAAAGAAAAAAACCCCAAAAGACCATTATTCCCCATGTCCGCGCTCAGCCTTCGCGAGATTTATTTATGATTACATTAAATTATTTCATAAGATTCATGAATATATATTTTTCTTCTTTCTGACTTGCAAGGGTGTCTTTCTCTTTTCAAAACATTCCCTTGATTAAGAGCGAGGGAGGCTTTGCAAAAGAAAACACACTGATAAGGGAGGAGAAGAGAGAAATAGATCACATATTGCAAGCAATAGCCTGCAGGCTTTGCAAAAGAAAACACACTGATAAGGGAGGAGAAGAGAGAAATAGATCACATATTGCAAGCATTAGCCTGCAGGCTTTGCAAAAGAAAACACACTGATAAGGGAGGAGAAGAGAGAAATAGATCACATATTGCAAGCAATAGCCTGCAGGCTTTGCAAAAGAAAACACACTGATAAGGGAGGAGAAGAGAGAAATAGATCACATATTGCAAGCATTAGCCTGCAGGCTTTGCAAAAGAAAACACACTGATAAGGGAGGAGAAGAGAGAAATAGATCACATATTGCAAGCATTAGCCTGCAGGCTTTGCAAAAGAAAACACACTGATAAGGGAGAAGAGAGAAATAGATCACATATTGCAAGCAATAGCCTGCAGGCTCTGTTGCTGGCCTTGATCTTGACCCAATTATAAGCCGGGGAGGCTTTTTCAGCTCATAAATAAGGGCTGAAAAACTCAGCTCATCTTCGAGTATATATGGTAACTAGTTACAAGTAACTACACCACAATGTGATCCATTACCGATCCGTTTAGCGTCTGCAAAGTCCTCCTCGGGCTCCTTGTAGGGCTTCAGCTCATCCCCTTCGTAGCCAATGTTGATCCATTTGTCCTTCATGATTTGCTACAGGGAATGGGGGAAAAAAGAAGTCCATAAAATGGCCCTTCTCTCGAATGTTGCTCAAGCCCTCCAGACATGCTCAGAGGCACTCTTGGTGCTTCGTGCATGGGATGAGCATTGTTTAGGAAGAGAACAACGACAATGCCACAGCTGCAAGCCACCCTCTTCCCCTTGCAACGTATCATTATCCTTGAGTCAATTAGGCTAATTACAGTCATAGATTGGGGAGGAGGGGAAGGCGGTGGGAAGAGCCCAATCAGACCAAGACATTGGCTAATTAAAGACAGACACTTTCTGCAAAGGGAAAAATAACAATGCCATTCTGGGCTGCATCAGGAGGAACCCAGTGCCCATCATGCATGTGTGTATCACGTATCTCTCAACTACAGTAGAGTCTCACTTATTCAACATAAACGGGCTGGCAGAACGTTGGATAAGCGAATATGTTGGATAATGAGGAGGGATGAAGGAAAAACCTATTAAACATCAAATTAGGTTATGATTTTACAAATTAAGCATCAAAACATCATGTTATACAACAAATTTGACAGAAAAAGTAGTTCAATACGCAGTAATGTTATGTTGTAATTACTGTATTTATGAATTTAGCACCAAAATATCACGATATATTGATAACATTGACTACAAAAATGCGTTGGATAATCTAGAATGTTGGATAAGTGAGTGTTGGATAAGTGAGACTCTACTGTATACACTCATATATACACATACACGCACACATACACACACACATATATATTCATATATATATATATACACACACACACACACACATATATCCATACACACATACATGCACAATAGATATATCTTATCTCTCTCTCTATTAAATCTATGGACATCTGTCAATGGCTTGATGGTCTGTATATGTATATATGTGTGTGTGCGTGTGTGTGTGTGTGTGTATATATATATATACAGTAGAGTCTCACTTATCCAACATAAACGGGCCGGCAGAACGTTGGATAAGTGAATACGTTGGATAACAAGGAGAGATTAAGGAGAAGCCTATTAAACATTAAATTAGGTTATGATTTTACAAATTAAGCACCAAAAACATCATTTTATGCGACAAATTTGATAGAAAAAGCAGTTCAATATGCAGTAATGCTACATAGTAATTACTATATTTACGAATTTAGCACCAAAATATCACAATTAATTGAAAACATTGACTACAAAAATGCGTTGGATAATCCAGAACGTTGGATAAGCGAGTGTTGGATAAGTGAGACTCTACTGTATATATACACACACACACACACAAATATAAATCTCCTTGCTTTCCCTCTCAATTATATCTATAGCCATTTATTGATGGCTGTATGGTCATCTGTTGAGAGTGATTGGATGGTGTCTTTCTGCCCGTCAGAAAGGATTGGAATAAAAGGCAATTCGGCTGTCTTCCAACTGCAGGATTCTATAGAAGTTTTACATAGAAGCTGGATGACCATCTGTTGGGAGGGCTTTGATGGTGCCTTCCTTCAAAGAATGGGGTTGGACTGGATGGCCTTTGGGGATCCCTTCCAATTTTGTAACAAAGAAAAAATAAATTAGGAATGGTGGAGCGTCATGTGCAGAGGGGAAAGAGTAGAAAAAGGCTTTGTTTTCCTCTACCTTTCATGACATTTTCATATATATTTTTCCGCCCAGGTATCTCACCTCCAAGGTGCAGCGCTTGGCCGGGTTGAGCACCAAGAAGCGCCTGAGGATGTTTTCGCAGTCGGTGGACATGTAGAAGGGGACGCGGTACTTGCCCCGCAGCACTCGCTCCCGCAGCTCCTACGGAGAGCAAGAAGGGACACGGGCATCACCACGCGGATCTCCCCACAACCCCCTTGCCACCAGGCAGCCCATCATCCCCACTTCCCACTCTTGGGTCTTATTTATCTTCTTTAATAAATAGAGGCTAAATGGGCATCTGTCGAGAGGGTTTAGGTGGCAGCTTGACTACATAGCCTCTGGGGGTCCCTTCCAATCCTAGTGAAATACAGACTTAGGAATCTGATTGCCTCCTTTGCTGGAGGTCTTTAAACAGAGGCTAAATGGTCATCTGTTGGGAGGGTTTGGATGGAATCTTAATGCATGGCCAAATGGGTTGGACTGAATAGCCTTTGGGGGTCCCAGTTCAGGCAGAACACAGACTGGGAGTCCAATGGAGCTTCCTTCACTGGGGGTCTTTAAATAGTGTCTGGATGGTCATCTGTCAGGAGGGCTTGCGTGGCAAAAGGGGGTGGACTGGATGGCCTTTGGGGTCCCCTTCCAATTCTAGCGAAATATAGACTGGGAGTCCAATGGAGTCTCTTTCAATGGAGGTTAAAATCATCATCATCATCATCATCATCATCATTGTTTATTATGCTCACTATGTTTATTTATACATGTTATAAATATTATTGTTTATTGATGTATTGTATATTGTTGTTTTGTATTTGATATTTCTGTGAGCCGCCCCGGGTCACCTCCAGGGGAGATGGTGGCGGGATATAAATAAAATTATTATTATTATTATTATTATTATTATTATTATTATTATTATTATTATTATACCCCTCTTTTTCTCTCCATTAGGAGACTCAACGCAGCTTATATAAAAAAGCATTTCAATCCATTTAAAATCTACAAATATACAAGAGGTCTTTAAACGGAGGCTAAATGGTCATCTGTTGGGAGGGTTTGGATGGAATCTTCATGCATGGCCAAATGGGTTGGACTGAATAGCCTTTGGGGGTCCCAGTTCAGGCAGAACACAGACTGGGAGTCCAATGGAGCTTCCTTCACTGGAGGTCTTTAAATAGTGTCTGGATGGTCATCTGTCAGGAGGGCTTGCGTGGCAAAAGGGGGTGGACTGGATGGCCTTTGGGGTTCCCTTCCAATTCTAGCGAAATATAGACTGGGAGTCCAATGGAGTCTCTTTCAATGGAGGTTAAAATCATCATCATCATCATCATCATCATCATCATCATTGTTTATTATGCTCACTATGTTTATTTATACATGTTATAAATATTATTGTTTATTGATGTATTGTATATTGTTGTTTTGTATTTGATATTTCTGTGAGCCGCCCCGGGTCAACTCCAGGGGAGATGGTGGCGGGATATAAATAAAATTATTATTATTATTATTATTATTATTATTATTATTATTATTATTATTATTATTATTATACCCCTCTTTTTCTCTCCATTAGGAGACTCAACGCAGCTTATATAAAAAAAGCATTTCAATCCATTTAAAATCTACAAATATACAAGAGGTCTTTGAACGGAGGCTAAATGGTCATCTGTTGGGAGGGTTTGGATGGAATCTTCATGCATGGCCAAATGGGTTGGACTGAATAGCTGTTGGGGTCCCAGTTCAGGCAGAAAACAGACTGAGAGTCCAATGGAATCTCCTTCACTTAAATAGTGTCTGGATGGTCATCTGTCAGGAGGTCTTGCATAGCAAAAGGGGGTGGATTGGATGGCCTTCGGGGTTCCCTTCCAATTCTAGCGAAATATAGACTGGGAGTCCAATGGAGTCTCTTTCAATGGAGGTCATCATCATCATCATCATCATCATCAGGGTTTGGGGAGGATTGAACCACGATTCTGGGAATTGTAGTTCACCCACTCCAAACTGAGGATACCTAACATTCAAATACAAATAATGCCTTTTTCAAATAACCCGGGCACCACCGTGTCCCCAAGCTAGCATACAAATATTAAACACTAGAAGTCTTTAAGTAGAGGTTAAATGGCCATCTGTCGGGAGGGCTGGGATGGTGCCTTCTTGCATGGACAAATGGGTTGGAGTAGATGGCCTTTTGGGGGCCCCTTCCAAGTCTGTATTTCTATGATCCCACGGCAGTAAAAGTGGTGTCGAACCGCCTTCCTTCAGCAGTGTAAACGTACCCTTGGCCATCCTAGAATCATAGAATAGTAGAGTTGGAAGAGACCTCACGGGCCATCCAGTCCAACCCCATTCTGCCAAGAAGCAGGAAATCGCATTCAAAGCACCCCCGACAGATGGCCATCCAGCCTCTGCTTCAAAGCCTCCAAAGAAGGAGCCTCCACCACACTCCGCAGCAGGGAGTTCCACTGCCGAACAGCCCTCACAGTGAGGAAGTTCTTCCTGATGTTCAGGTTCTCCTTCCTTTCCTGTAGTTTGAAGCCATTGTTCCGTGTCCTAGTCTGCAGGGCAGCAGAAAACAAGCCTGCTCCCTCCTCCCTATGACTTCCCTTCACGTATTTGTCCATGGCTATCATGTCTCCTCTCAGCCTTCTCTTCTGCAGGCTAAACATGCCCAGCTCTTTAAGCCGCTCCTCATAGGGCTTGTTCTCCAGACCTTTGATCATTTTAGTCGCCCTCCTCTGGACACTTTCCAGCTTGTCAACATCTCCCTTCAACTGCGGTGCCCAAAATTGGACACAGTGTGATTCCAGGTAAAGTGGTCTGACCAAGGCAGAATAGAATAAGGGGGAGCAGGACTTCCCTGGATCTAGACACTATTCCCCTATTGATGCAGGACAGAATCCCGTTGGCTTTTTTTGCCGCCGCATCACATTCCTGGCTCATGTTCACTGTAAAGAAGTGTGATGACAGGGATGGAATCTTTTTGGATCCCACCGCTGCCACCAAATTGCGAAGGATTCACCTTCTACCTCTATGTATTCCACTTTTCAATGTTGTCGCTGCCACCACCTTTGAAAGATGCTTTGCTCAAATAATAAGCAACATTTGAAGAAACAGTAACTTGTTTATTTATAGCACAAAACTTGATAGTTGCAAGAATGTTATATCTTGAGGTGAACGATGTTACTTCTGTACAGTAAGTGTTGCAAGATTTCTCAATAGTTTCACTGGGTTTAGTATGGTATCAGCTTTATATCACTTGTTTCTTTCAGTTAGGAATACTGTCCTTCTTGAACTTAGTTGATCTGTACCCGATCAAACTTGGACTGGGGAGTTTAACTGGTCAACCCTAGTCTTCCTTGACTTAGGGATATAGCCTCAGCTCTTTAGTTATTCCTACTAAAGGCTCAGCAACTTTAATTTTAGCCCTTCTCCGCTAAAACTCTCTAGCTGCTCAACTTCCTCCCACAATCTCTTTTTTTTCGATCACACTCCTTTCTCACTGAACAGAACCAACTGCTCTGCTCAACCGACAAACTCCAACTGCCAAATTCCAACTGCTAAATTTTGAATTCTAAAGCTTCCACCAGCAAGATGAAGCCACGCCCCTTTTCCTGGCCATGCCTTAGAGGCTCCCAGCTTCTGTATAAGAATAGCTGAAATATATAACCTTAAACAGTCAACCTAAACATAGCAATCATGAATAAAACACAATGATCATGACATCTTTACATTCACCTTCCTCCCCACGAGGACTCCAAGGTCTTTTTCGCACACACTGCTGTCAAGCCAGGCATCGTCCCCCATTCTGTATCTTTGTTTTCCATTTTTTCTGCCGAAGTGAAGTATCTTGCATTTGTCCCTGTTGAACTTCATTTTTGTTAGTTTCGGCCCATCTCTCTAGTCTGTCAAGATCGTTTTGAATTCTGCTCCTGTCTTCTGGAGTGTTGGCTCTCCCTCCCAGTTTGGTGTCGTCTGCAAACTTGATGATCGTGCCTTCTAACCCTTCGTCTAAGTCGTTAATAAAGATGTTGAACAGAACCGGGCCCAGGACGGAGCCCTGCTTGTGGCACTCCACTTGTCACTTCTTTCCATGATGAAGACGACGCATTGGTGAGAATCACCCTTTGGGTTTGTTCGCTTAGCCAATTGCAGATCCACCTAACCGTAGTTTTGTCTAGCCCACATTTTACTAGTTTGTTTGCCAGAAGGTCGTGGGGGACCTTGTCGAAGGCCTGACTGAAATCCAGATACGCTACATCCACAGCATTCCCTGTATCAACCCAACTCGTAACTCTATCGAAAAAAGAGATCTTCTCTCTCTCCGGCCTCACCTTGAGATTCTGCCCATCGAAGGGCAGTGAGCCGCTGACCAGCGTGTAGAGGATGACCCCAAGGCTCCAGATGTCCACTTCGGGCCCGTCGTACTTCTTGCCCTGGAAGAGCTCCGGAGCGGCGTAAGGAGGGCTTCCGCAGAAGGTGTCCAGCTTGGAACCCAGCGTGAACTCGTTGCTGAACCCAAAGTCCGCGATCTTGATGTTGGCGTCGGCGTCCAGCAAGAGGTTCTCGGCCTGGGTGGAAAGAACCAACAATACAATAAAATAACTTTAAAATATTACTATTATTATTATTATTATTATTATTTTAAAATATTATATTATTATTATTATTATAAAAATATTATTATTATTATTATTCGTGTCAGGAGCAACTTAAGAAACTGCAAGTCACTTCTGGAGTGAGAGAATTGGCCATCTGCAAGGACGTTGCCCAGGGGACGTTGCCCAGATGTTTTGATGTTTTTACCATCCTTGTGGGAGGCTTCTCTCATGTCCCCGCATGGAGCTGGAGCTGAGAGAGGGAGCTCATCCACGCTCCCCCCGGGTGGGATTCGAACCTGGCAGCTTTCAGGTCAGCAACCCAACCTTCAAGTCACAAGGCTTTAACCCACTGCACCACCGGGGGCTCCAAAAATATTATTTATTAGGACTATTAGATATCAAATATGTATTGAAAACATTGACTGCAAAAATGCATTGGATAATCCAGAACGTTGGATGAGCGAGTGTTGGTTAAGCGAGACTCTACTGTAAAACTAAACTTTTCCCACATTTTTAGGATAGAACCATAGGAGTTGTAGAATAATAATGATGATGATGATAAATATGATAATAATCAATATGTTCATCAAATGAACACCAAAATTGTATTTTAATAATAATAATAATGAAGAAGGAGATGGAAGGCCTGATCCTTGCAGCCCAGGAGCAAGCCATCAGAACAAATGCAATTCAGGCCAAGATCGAAAAATCAGCTGATGACCCAAAATGCAGACTGTGCAAGGAAACCGACGAAACCATGGATCATCTCCTCAGCTGCTGTAAGAAAATTGCACAGACAGACTATAAACAGAGGCACAACTGTGTGGCCCAAATGATTCATTGGAACTTATGCCTCAAGTACCACCTCCCAGCAGCAAAGAACTGGTGGGATCACAAACCTGCAAAAGTATTGGAAAATGAGCACGCAAAGATACTGTGGGACTTCCGAATCCAGACTGACAAAGTTCTGGAACACAACACACCAGACATCACGGTTGTGGAAAAGAAAAAGGTTTGGATCATTGATGTCGCCATCCCAGGTGACTAAAAACAGCAGGAAAAACTCAGCCGCTATCAGGACCTCAAGATTGAACTTCAAAGACTCTGGCAGAAACCAGTGCAGGTGGTCCCGGTGGTGATGGGCACACTGGGTGCCATGCCAAAAGATCTCAGCCGGCATTTGGAAACAATAGACATTGACAAAATCACGATCTGCCAACTGCAAAAGGCCACCCGACCGGGATCTGTGCACATCATCCGAAAATACATCACACAGTCCTAGACACTTGGGAAGTGTTCGACTTGTGATTTTGTGATACGAAATCCAGCATATCTATCTTGTTTGCTGTGTCATACAAAATAATAATAATAATAATAATAATAATAATAATAATAATAATAATAATAACAATAACACCATGATGATGTGATAACCCAGGAACATAAGTGTTGTCATAAGGAAAAGAGGAAAGTCACCCAACGGGCGCTTTGTTTACCTTGAGATCCCTATGGACAATGTTCTTTTGGTGGCAATAGTGCACAGCAGAGACAATCTAGAAAGGGAAAACAAGGAATTAATGGGCATGTGCAGAACTCCCCATGCGCCTTTCCTTCCTGCCGAGACGTGACGTCTTTCCCACCCTTTTAAAGCAGACCACGATCAATATTTCAGCCCCGAAGCCGGAATTGAGGAATCGATAGCTGGTCACGTGAGTGGCCCATATGGCCAAAGCCTCTCCGACTCGTATGGTTCCTTTAGAACAGGGGTCCCCAAACTAAGGCCCGGGGGCCGGACGCGGCCCTCCAAGGTCATTTACCTGGCCCCCGCCCTCAGTTTTATAATATAATATTTTTATATCAGTTTTAATAATATAATATATTGTATATACATATAATATTGATAATAATCTTATGTTATACAATATAATACTAATAACAATACCATATAATAATATTAATGATATGGTATATATTACATCTATATATATAAAAGAGTGATGGCATCAGGGCAGCGGACAAAACAACAAAACTACAGGCCCCCCAACCTCGAAATTTGACAACACAACCCATCATCCACGCCTCTAGGTTGATACAACAAAAAGAAAAGAAAAATAAAGTCCTAATTAGAGGGAGGGGAATAATTGTTTTTATCCAATTGCTGCCAGTTAGAAGGCGAATCTCCGCCCACTTGGTCTCCTAGCAATCGATTCAGCCCAGGGGACAGGCAGAATTAGGCTTCACTTAGGCCTCTTCCACAGATTATCTAATTTGCACTGGATTATATGGCAGTGTAGACTCAAGGCCCTTCCACACAGCTATATAACCCATTTAGAATTGAATTATCTTGACTCTACACTGCCATATAATCCACTTCAGTGTGCATTTTATACAGTTGTGAAGATGGGTTATTCCTCAATACTTTATTTCCCATACCACCATACTTCGCCACAGCAACGCATGGCCGGGCACAGCTAGTATTATATAATAGTATAGTGGTATAGTTCAAGATAGTAATATATAATGCTAATACTGTGCTATGCTAATAATATAATATATTGTATGTACATACAGCTGCTCTGAGTCCCCTTTGGGGTGAGAAGGGTGGGATATAAATGTAGTAAATAAATGCAGTAAATAAATAATTAATTTTAGACTTTGGCTCAGCCAAAGTCTGACATGACTTGAAGGCACACAACAACAACAACAACAACAACAACAATCCTAATTAACTTGACTATCTCATTGGCCAGTAGCAGGCCCACACTTTCCATTGAAATCCTAGTAGGTTTATATTGGTTAAAATTGTTTTCATTTTTAAATATTGTATTCTTTCGTTGTTATTGTTGTTGTTGTTGTTACACTACAAATAAGACATGTGCAGTATGCTTAGGAATTTGTTTGTATTTTTTTTTCAAATGATAATCCGGCCCTTCAACAGTCTGAAGGATTGTGGACTGGCCCTCTGCTTAAAATGTTTGGGGACCCCTGCTTTAGAACAATGATGGGCAACCTTTTGCGCTTGGTGTGTCAAAATTCACCAAGAAAAAAACCCTAGCATGACTTGGGTGATGTGTCACTTCGAGAAAAAAAAACATAATTTCTCAATATGTATAGTTTAAATAACAAAAATGTATAATTGTAATATATAACTGTATTTAATAAATCAAAAACTATTTACTACCCTTATTTCCATGTACAACAATCTATGGTACTTCTTGCAGTTTCCACACTGATTTCTCTCTATTCTAGTTTCAATGTAGTCATGAATAATGAATACTATAATAATAATATAATAGTAATAATATGATAATATACTACAATAATAATAGAATAATAATAGAATGATATAATGATAATGTAATGTCAATAATTAGACTGCAATCATCCAGATTTAAATGCTACACAGAGCAGTTTTCAGTATAAAACATATATCAAACATATATATATATATATATACACACACTAGCTGTGCCCAGCCACGCGTTGCTGTGGCAAAGTGGTGGTGGTATTGGTTAAAAGTAGTTGTGGAATTTTTATTTGACGTTATTTGTATTTTTTTAATTAATTTTATTGTAAGTTATTTTTTTTATTTATTATGTTTTATTATTTTGTTGTATTATTTTTAGTTATTTTGTTATAGTATTTTATTGTATTATTTTTTAGTGTTTTTAATTATTTTTATTGTATTATTTGTATTTATTTTATTTTTTATTCTTTTATTAACACTGGGCTGAGTGGGTTGCTAGGAGACCAAGTGGGCGGAGCTTAGCCTTCTAAGTGGCAGCAATTGGATAAAAACATTTATTGCTCTCCCTCTAAGTAGGACTTTATTTTTCTTTTCTTTTTGTTGTATCAACCTAGAGGCATGGATGATGGGTTGTGTTGTCAAATTTCGATGTTGGGGGGCCTGTAGTTTTGTTGTTTTGTGGGTTGCCGTGATGCCATCACTCATTTATATATATATAGATATATAATTGATTTGTACACTGATATATTTAGTTTCACAGCATATTACATACCATTTTGGCGAGACTGAATGTAAACATATTGTGTCGCTAACAAATTTCAGTTGGAGCCTGGTTGATATATGTTTGATATATGTTTGATATATGTTTTATACTGAAAACTGCTCTATGTAGCATTTCATAGAATCATAGAATCATAGAATAGTAGAGTTGGAAGAGACCTCAAGGGCCATCTAGTCCAACCCCCCGCTAAGAAGCAGGAAATCGCATTCAAAGCACCCCCGACAGATGGCCATCCAGCCTCTGCTTAAAAGCCTCCAAAGAAGGAGCCTCCACCACGGCCCGGGGGAGAGAGTTCCACTGCCGAACAGCCCTCACAGTGAGGAAGTTCTTCCTGATGTTCAGGTGGAATCTCCTTTCCTGTAGTTTGAAGCCATTGTTCCCTTGTGTCCTAGTCTGCAGGGCAGCAGAAAATAAGCTTGCTCCCTCCTCCCTATGACTTCCCCTCACATATTTGTACATGGCTATCATGTCTCCTCTCAGCCTTCTCTTCTGCAGGCTAAACATGCCCAGCTCTTTAAGCCTCTCCTCATAGGGCTTGTTCTCCAGACCCTTAATCATTTTAGTTGCCCTCCTCTGGACGCTTTCCAGCTTGTCAACATCTCCCTTCATCTGCGGTGCCCAAAACTGGACACAGTATTCCAGGTGTGGTCTGACCAAGGCAGAATAGAGGGGGAGCATGACTTCCCTGGATCTAGACGTTATTCCCCTATTGATGCAGGCCAAAATCCCATTGGCTTTTTTAGCTGCCGCATCACATTGTAGGCTCATGTTTAACTTGTTGTCCACGAGGACTCCAAGATCTTTTTCGCACACACTGCTGTCAAGCCAGGCGTCCCCCATTCTGTATCTTTGATTTCCATTTTTTCTGCCGAAGTGAAGTATCTTGCATTTGTCCCTGTTGAACTTCATTTTGTTAGTTTCGGCCCATCTCTCTAGTCTGTCAAGATCGTTTTGAATTCTGCTCCTGTCTTCTGGAGTGTTAGCTATCCCTCCGAGTTTGGTGTCATCTGCAAACTTGATGATCGTGCCTTCTAACCCTTCGTCTAAGTCGTTAATAAAGATGTTGAACAGAACCGGGCCCAGGACGGAGCCCTGCGGCACTCCACTTGTCACTTCTTTCCATGATGAAGACGACGCATTGGTGAGCACCCTTTGGGTTCGTTCGCTTAGCCAATTACAGATCCACCTAACCGTAGTTTTGTCTAGCCCACATTTTACTAGTTTGTTTGCCAGAAGGTCGTGGGGGACTTTGTCGAAGGCCTTACTGAAATCTAGATATGCTACATCCACGGCATTCCCTGTATCGACCCAACTCGTAACTCTATCGAAAAAAGAGATCAGATTAGTCTGGCATGACTTGTTTTTGGTAAATCCGTGTTGACTATTAGCAATGACCGCATTTGTTTCTAAGTGTTTGCAGACCACTTCCTTAATGATCTTTTCCAGAATCTTGCCTGGTATTGATGTGAGGCTGACCGGACGGTAATTGTTTGGGTCGTTCTTTTTTCCCTTCTTGAAGATAGGGACCACATTCGCCCTCCTCCAATCTGCTGGGACTTCTCCTGTTCTCCAAGAACTCTCGAAGATGATTGCCAGTGGTTCTGAAATAACTTCCGCTAGTTCCTTCAATACTCTTGGATGTAGCTGATCTGGCCCTGGGGACTTGAATTCGTTTAGAGTGGCCAGGTGTTCCTGGACAACTTGTTTCCCTATTTGGGGTTGGATTTCCCCCAATCCTTCGTCCATTCCATGTTGCTGAGGTTGAAGATGGCTTTCTTTTTGTGAGAAGACCAAGGCAAAGAAGGCATTAAGCAGTTCTGCCTTTTCCCTATCCCCTGTCACCATCACCCCATCTACTCCTTGCAGTGGCCCTATCGCCTCCTTTTTCCTCCTTTTTCTACCAACATAAGCAAAAAAACCTTTTTTGTTGTTTTTTATGTCCCTGGCAAGCCTGAGCTCATTTTGCGCTTTAGCCTTGCGAACCTTTTCCCTACAGGAGTTGGCTATACGTTTGAATTCTTCTTTGGTGATTTCTCCCCTTTTCCACTTCTTGTGCATGTCACTTTTGAGCTTTAGCTCAGTTAGAAGTTCTTTGGACATCCATTCTGGCTTCTTTGCACTTGTCTTATTTTTCTTCTTTGTTGGCACTGTTTGCATTTGCGCTTTGAGTATTTCACTTTTGAAAAACTCCCATCCATCCTTAACTCCCTTGTTTTTTAATATCGGCGTCCATGGAATGCCGCTCAGTAATTCCTTCATTTTTTGGAAGTCAGCTCTCTTAAAGTCCAGAATGCGTGTTTGACTTGTCTTAGTTTCAGCATTCCTTTGTATTGCAAACTGCAGGAGCACATGGTCACTTGCCCCTAAGGATCCAACCACTTCAACTGTATTGATCAGGTCTTCCACATTTGTTAAGATTAGATCAAGAGTTGCTGATCCCCTTGTTGCCTCTTCTACCTTCTGGACCATAAAATTATCTGCAAGGCAAGTGAGGAATTTGTTGGACTTTGTACTCTTGGCTGAGTTTGTTTTCCAGCAGATATCGGGATAATTGAAATCGCCCATGACTACTATATCTCTTCTTTGTGCCTGTTTGGTCAGCTGTTGACAGAAGGCTTCATCAAGTCCTTCATCCTGACTCGGAGGTCTGTAGTAGACACCCACGACAAGATCTTTTTGAGTCCCGGTTCCCTTGATTCTTATCCAGATGCTTTCAAGCTGGTTTCCCGGATTACAGTCTTGCATTTCTTCTGCAACGTAACTGTTTTTGACATATAAAGCTACTCCCCCTCCTCTCCCCTTTGTTCTATTTATGTGAAAGAGGTTATAGCCCTCAATGGTTAAATTCCAGTGATGGGAGTCATCCCACCAGGTTTCAGTGATGCCTATGACATCGTATGTGTGGTGCTGTGCTAGGAGTTGGAGTTCGTCTTGCTTATTTCCCATGCTCTGAGCATTAGTGTAAAGACATGTAAGCCCCTGTGACCTCCCCTCGAGCTGTTTTTTTGGGATTATTGTGCTCTCTGTACTTGGTCCTTGCTGTGTTTGTGCAGCCCTCCGTTTAGCCTTACGGCGGTTCCCTGTGGTCGTGGGTAATATAGTGTTCGCCAGGCTGTTGTTCCCCTCCCCCAGTGGATTTAGTTTAAAGTGCGCCTGATGAGGTTTGTGAGTCTGTGTGCAAAAAGATGTTTTCCTACTTGTGTGAGATGCACCCCATCGCTTGCCAGTAGTCCATCCTCTTGGAAGAGTAGACCATGGTCAAGGAAGCCAAAATGCTCCTCTTGACACCATTTTCTGAGCCAGTTATTGACCTGTACTATTTTTCCGGCCCTTGTAGAGCCATGTCCTACAACGGGGAGGAGGGATGAAAAGATCACTTGTACATTATACAGTTTTAGCTTTGTTCCCAGAGCTCGAAAATCATTTGTGATCTTTTGAAAAGTATGCCTAGCGGTGTCATTGGTACCTACATGAATCAACATAAGGTGGGGAGGGTGATGGGGCTTTAGGAGCCTGCTGAGCCTCTGAGTGATATGGTGTATTTTTGCCCCCGGGAGGCAGCATGTTTCTCGAGCCATCCCATCCGGTCTGGAAATGATGGCTTCCGTTCCTCTAAGGAGGGAGTCACCTACTACCAAGACCTGTTTCCTTTGAGGATTGACAGGGTCCCTTTTGTGCAAGACAGTGTGTATGTCCCCTGAAGAGTGTTCCTGTTGAAGTGAATCATGTAGGTGTAAAGTGTTGTCCTCCTCCTCAACATCCCCAGTGCATTCATCAATGACAATCCATTGAGATACATCCGAGAGCCCATTACTCTCCCAAGGATGTTCCTGTTGCTCCTGGTCTATGATTGGGGATGGAGCATTTGCATGATTACATAAGTGTGACTGTGGTGATGCACTGTCCCTGTCAGGGCTATCCCCTGCGCATTGATCCAGGATGGTCCACTGAGTGGTATCTAAGAAACTGTGGTCCTCCACAAGATGTGTTTCCTGATTGTATGTTAATGATGTAAGAATTTCAAATCTGTTGTGTAAATGCAGCTGAGCAGAGGAGTTCTGCGGAGGCTGCCTGGTCCTGCGTCTCCTTCTATGGGTGACCTCCTTCCAAGCCTGAGGGTTGTCTACCTTTGAGTTGATCTCCCCATAAGGTTCCTGATCATGGTCTTGGTGGTGTTGGTGTGATGCAGGCTGCTGATCTACAGCAGCGTGTTGTGCAGTGTCCAAGAAGAGCTCGAGTGCCTGAATGTCCTTAAGGGTCTTAATACGGTGCTCGAGCTGTTGGATCCTCTGCTCCATCAGAGTCATCTGTTTGCATTTGGAGCAGATGTAGTTGTCTAGTTTTTGTGTGAAAAAGCGGAACATGCCACAGCTGGTGCATGTGATGGGAATGTTTTGCTTTTGTTGCATCTCTTGGTGAGCGTGGTGGCCAAGTGGGATCTTTGTACAGTTAAGTAATATGCACGCACTTTATGTGCAGACTGCAACAAACCACGTCTTTGTGTATTTGTTTATGTTGCTTTGTTTCCTGTATGTACTGCAAAGGATAGTTAGTAAAGGTGCCACAGGAGCCAAGCCCAAACTCAGTTTAAAATCTTAGCCAAATCTTAGCCAAATCCTACCTGAAGCCAGGGAGCAAAAATGTCCTCCTGCTTCCTCTGCTTCTGCGAGAACCAACTGCCCTTCTGGGATCAGGCTCTGGCAGAAACTCACACTGGCAAATAAAGCTTTCCCAGAAACTCAATTAACAGGGGACAATGCCTGCTGTCAATCAACTTAAGTACCTGGCTCTCTTTCAACACAACAGTCACACACAGTTAGACTTTGACCACAGGAGCCAAGCCCAAACTCAGTTTAAAATCTTAGCCAAATCTTAGCCAAATCCTACCTGAAGCCAGGGAGCAAAAATGTCCTCCTGCTTCCTCTGCTTCTGCGAGAACCAACTGCCCTTCTGGGATCAGGCTCTGGCAGAAACTCACACTGGCAAATAAAGCTTTCCCAGAAACTCAATTAACAGGGGACAATGCCTGCTGTCAATCAACTTAAGTACCTGGCTCTCTTTCAACACAACAGTCACACAACAGTTAGACTTTGACCACAGGAGCCAAGCCCAAACTCAGTTTAAAATCTTAGCCAAATCTTAGCCAAATCCTACCTGAAGCCAGGGAGCAAAAATGTCCTCCTGCTTCCTCTGCTTCTGCGAGAACCAACTGCCCTTCTGGGATCAGGCTCTGGCAGAAACTCACACTGGCAAATAAAGCTTTCCCAGAAACTCAATTAACAGGGGACAATGCCTGCTGTCAATCAACTTAAGTACCTGGCTCTCTTTCAACACAACAGTCACACACAGTTAGACTTTGACCACAGGAGCCAAGCCCAAACTCAGTTTAAAATCTTAGCCAAATCTTAGCCAAATCCTACCTGAAGCCAGGGAGCAAAAATGTCCTCCTGCTTCCTCTGCTTCTGCGAGAACCAACTGCCCTTCTGGGATCAGGCTCTGGCAGAAACTCACACTGGCAAATAAAGCTTTCCCAGAAACTCAATTAACAGGGGACAATGCCTGCTGTCAATCAACTTAAGTACCTGGCTCTCTTTCAACACAACAGTCACACAACAGTTAGACTTTGACCACAGGAGCCAAGCCCAAACTCAGTTTAAAATCTTAGCCAAATCTTAGCCAAATCCTACCTGAAGCCAGGGAGCAAAAATGTCCTCCTGCTTCCTCTGCTTCTGCGAGAACCAACTGCCCTTCTGGGATCAGGCTCTGGCAGAAACTCACACTGGCAAATAAAGCTTTCCCAGAAACTCAATTAACAGGGGACAATGCCTGCTGTCAATCAACTTAAGTACCTGGCTCTCTTTCAACACAACAGTCACACACAGTTAGACTTTGACCACAGGAGCCAAGCCCAAACTCAGTTTAAAATCTTAGCCAAATCTTAGCCAAATCCTACCTGAAGCCAGGGAGCAAAAATGTCCTCCTGCTTCCTCTGCTTCTGCGAGAACCAACTGCCCTTCTGGGATCAGGCTCTGGCAGAAACTCACACTGGCAAATAAAGCTTTCCCAGAAACTCAATTAACAGGGGACAATGCCTGCTGTCAATCAACTTAAGTACCTGGCTCTCTTTCAACACAACAGTCACACACAGTTAGACTTTGACCACAGGAGCCAAGCCCAAACTCAGTTTAAAATCTTAGCCAAATCTTAGCCAAATCCTACCTGAAGCCAGGGAGCAAAAATGTCCTCCTGCTTCCTCTGCTTCTGCGAGAACCAACTGCCCTTCTGGGATCAGGCTCTGGCAGAAACTCACACTGGCAAATAAAGCTTTCCCAGAAACTCAATTAACAGGGGACAATGCCTGCTGTCAATCAACTTAAGTACCTGGCTCTCTTTCAACACAACAGTCACACAACAGTTAGACTTTGACCACAGGAGCCAAGCCCAAACTCAGTTTAAAATCTTAGCCAAATCTTAGCCAAATCCTACCTGAAGCCAGGGAGCAAAAATGTCCTCCTGCTTCCTCTGCTTCTGCGAGAACCAACTGCCCTTCTGGGATCTGGATGATTGCAGTCTAAAAATCTTTATACTCTGTAAGTTACTACTCTGTAAGTTACGACTGTGTGCCACTACAGCTGACTGAATTTGGTCATCAGTTGTATTATTTGTATTATTGTTAACATTATTATGTATATGATGCTCTAATATACATATTGTGTTCTATGCTTTGAACCTTTATCGTGGTGCATATTTCTCAGATGTCAGGCCAACTGGACATTGGTCATTGTTTGGGTCCTCTTTTTCCCCTTCTTAAAGTTCGGGACAACATTAGTCCTCTTCCTCCAGCCTCTTGGGACTTCTCCTGCTCTCCAAGAATTCTCAGAGATTATTGCTTGCAAAGCCCAGAACCCTTTGCAATGGGTTTGGGGCTGGGGAAGAGACTGAAACCCCATATACAGCCTATATCCCATGCTTCCCTACCTGTCTGAACTTGGCCCGGGCTTCTTTCTCTTTCATCCGGCCATGAGAGACTAAGTAATCGAAGACTTCGCCTGCAAAATAAAAGGGGAAAGGGGGTGCATTCAGTAAGGTTTTGCAGCCCAAGGAAAATACCGTATATACTTGAAGATAAGCCGAGTTTTTCAGCCCCAGCGGAGTCTGGAGATGATATATTTATCTCTCATCTTCCCCTCCCTTATCAGTGTTTTCTTTTCCAAAGCCTCCCTCGCTCTTAACCAAGGGAATGTTTTGAAAAGGGAAAGAAGCCCTTGCAAGTCAGGAAGAAAAATACAGATATACCCATTAATCTTATAGAAGCATTTTCCCCTGAAATATTTGTTAATCTCTGCTACAGATATATAGGCATTTCCCCCTGCAAGCCTTTGCAATCCCTCTATGTACCTTTATATTTGTATCTAATTATCTATCTATATACATTAATTTTATGTATGAATTTCCCCCTCATATGTTTGCAAGTCCTATAAACATATAGATATTTAGAGATTTCAATGTACCTGTATATCTGTATCTGTGTGTATACATTATTTTATATAAGAATTTTTATTTCTGAAATTTACCATCCTCGGCTTATACTGGAATCAATGTTTCCCCAGTTTTTTTGTGGTAAAATTAGGTGCCTCAGCTTATATTCAGGTCGGCTTATACTCGAGTATATACGGTACCTTATGAAATTACAACTCTCGGTACTTGTTGCACTATAACTAGCAAGGAGGCGGGAGACATAGCGCCATCCAAAGGGGAAAGTGGGCAACTGGACAAAATGGTAACAACAGGATGGGGGTCCCATACCACTTACCAGCGCTGGCATATTCCATCACTAAGTAGAGGGTTTTTTCCGTCTCTATAACTTCGAAAAGTTTCACTGAAATTGAGAGATATTGTTAGATTATATTTTCAAACCCTGCTCCACCCAAACACAATTGCCATCAACATGCCCAGATTTCATGCATTGTGGCATTGACATTGCATTAAGTGACTTATCTTGGTCCTTTAGGTTGATCCAAATCTTTGGTATGACAACTGCCATCATCCACCAGCATAATTTTGCATTCATTGGATCTGTTCAGTCTCCCAGGGGTTTGATTTTACAAGTTGCCCATAGTTGCAGGAATAGCACCTGTTTGCATTTCTTCCAGGGCTGTTGCAGATTCTGCAGCAACCTGATAGTTTTGCCATTAACAGAGGTTTGCAACCAGCCTGCAGGCCTTTGTTGCTTTCAGCTTGCAAATGTACCTTTTTGTTCTGGAGACTGCCCCTTTTACTGGGGAAAAAGGCTCCATTTTGAGAAGCCTTTTGCCTTCTAGACAGAACTCAGATGTGCTTGTGTGGTCAAAGCCAGGCCAGCTCAGACAAGCCATCGTAAGTACTGACCTGCCTTTGAAACTGGTGCTGAGCGTGGATAGGGAAAGACCTGCTCTTTCTAAAAATAGTAACTCAGCACTGGGGCAGAGAATATCTCAGGATTTCTCAGCCATTGGAAGAAGCTCCAATACTTCGTCTCCAAGCTAGCTCTGAGCTTAGATAGGGAAAGATCTGCTCTTTCTAAGTATAGCAGCTCAGGCCTAGGGTAGAGAGGATCCCAGGATCTCTTCACCTTTGGAGGAAGTTAACCCAGCAACTAAGGGGAAAGGCAAGAAAGGAACATCTCCAAGGTTTTATAAGTTGACTATTTGTATTTGTAACCTTAACTACGTGTACCAAGTCTGCCAAGGACTTTGAGAAAATAAAATCTTGTTTGATTGTTCAACTTGAAGTGACTCTGGTTACTGGGATTCCTGAGCTTCAAAGTAAGGCCACCGCAGTTCACCCGGGCAAAGAAAGAAGCACATCTTAAAGCTCTAAAAGGTGCCTGGGTGTGACGGCATAGGACCATGGTACATTACATCACAATAATAACCAGAATGTCTCCTTGGTGCAAGTATATCCCTTTATTCCCAAATCTGGCTACTTTCAAATATGTTGTATAACAACTCCCATCATCCACTAATATAAAGCTGTAAATTATATTGTGACAACAATAACCAGAATTTCTCATCGGTGCAACTATGCCCTTCTTTCCCAAATCTGGTGTCTTTCCAGCTGTATGGTTACAACTCCCATCATCTAGCAACCTAATCCTAGAGTCATTGGGCTACAGAATGGACTACAAACCCCATCATCCACCAACTTAATTCTGCATTCACTGGGCTACAGTATGAAGTACAACTCCCATCATCCACCAACCTAATTCTATATTGATTGGGCTACTGTATGGAATACAACTCCCATCACCCACCAATTTAATCCTATATTCATTGGACTGGAGTAAATTTTATCACAATGTATGCCTCCTTAGTGCAAATATATCCTTCTTTCCCAAATCTGGTGCCTTTTCAGGGGCATGGACTACAAACCCCATCATCCACCAGCCCAAAGAAGCATGAGTTGGAACACAGTATATTATATTGCAACGGATTTGTGAGTTTTTGGCTGTTCTCCAGAATGTCATGTTGGTGCAATTACACCTTTTGCCTGCTTCCAAATGATTTGCATGACAACTCCCATCATCCACAAGCCAACATACCAATATTGGGGTGGTTGAGGCCCTTCATGATCCTGACTTCACGGAAAAGCTGCAAATAAAGCAAGATAATAAAGCCTATAATCATCCAAGGAAGCGAAAAAGGGCAACCATACAAACAAGCAATTCTTCGCTAAACTTGCCATTAATTAGCAAAAATGCCATGGCAACCAACAAAGACTCCAGGAATTGCTAATTAAGGAACGGCATATCTTCCTCCATGTTAAGGTGCATCTACACTGTGGAATTAATGTGGTTTAGCCCCACTTTGACTGCAATGGTGCAATGCTATGAAATCCATGCTATGGAAGTTGCAGCATTCCTTCTCTGCAAAGATCCCATTGCACTGAGAACACAACCGTTACCAAGTGGTTTCAAACTGCATTAATTCAACAGTGCAGATGTGTTGCATGAGAAAACCAGCCCCGGGTCCTTGGGATGTCTAGTTTACCTGGGCGAGGTCCCCACTCACTGAAGTCTCTTTTTCTCTGTTTTCTTCCTCCTTCCCCGTCCTTTCCTTCCTCTTTTCCTTTCTTTCGCTTTTTCTTCCACTCTGTCTGCCTTTCTTCCCCTTTTTCCTCTGGGAAGCCTGGCTTGTTAAAGGTACTTTGGAAAACCGTGTCTCTCATGTATATAATTTGCCCCAAACGCTCCATGTTTTTTTCCTTTGTGATCCTATTTCACCTATATGTTGTGTTAACCTAATGTTTTATGCTCCTGAGATCCCCATTCCTTCCGTGTTCCTGAACCCAAAGATGTCTTGCATCCCACACAATTGTATATCCTGGGGGAAAGAAACTAAGCTGGGAACTTCGTCATCAAGTTCCCAGTTTCACCTATATTGCTGGACTTTACCTGGACATTGCGACTCATCTCCCTTGCCCCTTGGGGAAGAACCAATTTCACTACCTGCACCTTTGATGAACGGGACCTCTCGCATCGGAAGGAAATCTGCATGTCTACAGTCAAACCCATCCTCTGTCATTTTTGCATGATTGTATTAATACATGATGTTTTGTTTCTCTGGGATCTGGAATCGCCAGCCCAGCCCTCTTAATGGGCCATGTGTCGCACCTCTTCACCTTGCTGAATACACCAAACTGCACATAAGCTGATGTCTTTTTAATTTATTAGAAAATAGAAGATACAAAGTTCTTTAAAAGCCAAAGTAAAGTTCCAAAAGATCATCACAAAATAAAGCCTTCGAGGATAAATCAAGAAATCACAAGGAATAATGAAGTCCCATTAGAACAGGGCAAAAGTCCCAATAACGTGAACACAAAGGCTGCAAGGTAATTCGGGAAAACGAGAGCTGGCTTCTTGGTAGAACAAAAAGTTGCTTTGACAAAGGTTTGTCTCCAAACACATTGCTTTAATACCCTTTGCAAAGCATGAAAGCATTTCTTTGGCCTCTGACCAAGATTCCATTTCATCAAGGTCAGACTGCTTGTTAGCATCAGCCTGCTTGCTATCAGACTGAGAACTGTCCTCCTTTTCTAAGTCAATTTGCACCTGGCTAGTTTCAGTATCAGCAACATCATTCCTTGCTGTGGGAAAATGAACTTGCACTCTTTGTTCCTCATCTTCTACAACAGGGACATTTTGAACCTGATTTTGAACCTGAATCCCATAATCCCTCATTGTCAGGGGTTGCCTCCTAAAATGGGGCCAACATTTCCAATTCAGTGCACAAAGAAAATCCTTTGTTGTGTCCGGATTTAAGTCCGAACAAATGCCTATTTACTCCAGATTCTCACCTTTTGGAGGCTTGTTGGGTTCAGCTGGGTTTTGTCGATTATTTTGATTGCCACCTACAGAAAGTAAACAAATAAGAATATGGTCAAAGTTATGAACTATAAATCTTAGTGTAAATAATAATGATGATGATGATGATGATGATGATGTCCTAAGCTTACTCCTGTATCTACTCCTGTATCACCATCACCATCGCATATTAAGCCCTGCCTGATCCTACGTCAACTCAGAAATTCATAAAAATAGTGTAATATTATAATAATGATGATGATGATGCAATAATAATTACATACAACAACAACAACAGTTTATTGCTTAGCCAGTTGGCCTTATCAAGGATAATAATGACATAATAAAATGATGAAAGATAATAAAAATAATATACCTACCATCATAATAAAATGTAATAAAATATAATGATATAGTATAATCATAATAATAATGTCTTAAGCCCTGCCTGCTCCTCTGACAACTCAGAAATGCATAATAATACAACACTCAAATTGAATTCAATATAATATAAAAATACAATATAATATTATGCTAAAATTATGATATACTGTAATGAAATAATGAAAAAATTCAAATAAACTACTAAGTAAAATGAAATAAAAATATATTATTGGAAAGTAAAATTAAAATATGATAATATAGTATAATAATAATAATGTCTACTCCTGTGCCAACTCAGAAATGCATAATAATATAATAATATAATGTAATAATACATTATTATTATTATTATTATTATTATTATTATTATTATTATTATTAATGATGTTGGAACAGTGAAACTCCAGATAGCAGTCAATCAAGGGATAGTGAACACTTTCCAAAGAGAGGGTGCCTCCAGGCAACAGACGCCTGGCTACTTCTATGCAGAGACCCTCACTGATTGACCTTGCAGCTACACGGCTACTCAATGCTATTCAAGCTTGCTCATTGCAACATTCACACTTGCTTGAAACAGACAAGGGTTCTTTCTCCCAGACCGGACATTATTCCACAGGGATACCGTGTTTCCCTGAAAATAAGACAGTGTCTTATATTAATTTTTGCTCCCAAAGATGCTCTAGATCTTATTTTCAGAGGATGTCTTATTTTTCCATGAAGAAGAATTCACATTTATTGTTGAACAAAAAAATGAACATTCGTTATATACTGTACAGTAGTTGTCATCACAAATCAGCATAACCAGACAAACTGTGAATCCTACCAAGAATTTCTTATTGCTACCAATTTTTCTATGTACAACACTCTATGGTACGTACATTTACTGCATGCTCTGGTGTTCTGTTCGTTGGGCATGCTTCCAAACAAAAACTTTGCTAGGTCTTACTTTCGGGGGAGGCCTTATATTTAGCAATTCAGCAAAACCTCTACTAGGTCTTATTTTCTGGGGATGTCTTATTTTCGGGGAAACAGGGTATATATATAAACTTCCGTCACCTCACTGATTGACTTTACAGCAGCACAGCTACTCAATGCTGTTCAAGCTTGCTCATTGCAACATTATTCCACAGGCCTCACTTCCACAGACCTCTGAAGATGCCATGAGCCATAGATCATAGAATCATAGAATCATAGAATAGTAGAGTTGGAAGAGACCACATGGGCCATCTAGTCCAACCCCCTGCTAAGAAGCAGGAAATCGCATTCAAAGCACCCCCGACAGATGGCCATCCAGCCTCTGCTTAAAAGCCTCCAAGGAAGGAGCCTCCACCACGGCCCCGGGGAGAGAGTTCCACTGTCGAACAGCCTTTCTCACAGTGAGGAAGTTCTTCCTGATGTTCAGGTGGAATCTCCTTTCCTGTAGTTTGAAGCCATTGTTCCGTGTCCTAGTCTCCAGGGCAGCAGAAAACAAGCTTTCTCCCTCTTCCCTTCACGTATTTGTCCATGGCTATCATGTCTCCTCTCAGCCTTCTCTTCTGCAGGCTAAACATGCCCAGCTCTTTAAGCCGCTCCTCATAGGGCTTGTTCTCCAGACCCTTCATCATTTTAGTCGCCCTCCTCTGGACGCTTTCCAGCTTGTCAACATCTCCCTTCAACTGTGGTGCCCAGAATTGGACACAGTATTCCAGGTGTGGTCTGACCAAGGCAGAATAGAGGGGAGCATAACTTCCCTGGATCTAGACGCTATTCCCCTATTGATGCAGGACAGAATCCCATTGGCTTTTTTAGCAGCCGCATCACATTGTTGGCTCATGTTTAACTTCCTCCCCACGAGGACTCCAAGGTCTTTTTCGCACACACTGCTGTCAAGCCAGGCATCGTCCCCCATTCTGTATCTTTGATTTCCATTTTTTCTGCCGAAGTGAAGTATCTTGCATTTGTCCCTGTTGAACTTCATTTTGTTAGTTTTGGCCAATCATCTCTCTAGTCTGTCAAGATCGTTTTGAATTCTGCTCCTGTCTTCTGGAGTGTTAGCTATCCCTCCCAGTTTTGTGTCGTCCCTCCCAGTTTTGTGTCGGCGAAATGCAGGCGAAACGTCAGGAGAGAATGGTGCTGGAGCATGTCCAGATGGCAAATGCACAGCAACCCAAAGCTAATGAGTGTCCCTCCCCCCACTCGGGTCCCGTGCTGACCTCTCTGCCGGTGAGGATGTGCCTGGCCAGCTTGACCTTGGCGAAGTTGCCCTTCCCGATGGTCTTGAGCAGGCGGTAGTTCCCGATGTGGGGCTGCTCGTCGGCACAGGAGGCGATGGAGTTGCGGCAGCGGGCGCCCAGCGAGCGGCTGGACCAGGACGAGGAGGAGCCCTTCTCCGAGCGGCTGCCGGATAGCGCCGGGCCCGAGGGCGGCTGCGGGGACAGCGGCGGGGGCGGAGGGGTCGCCGGGAGCGGGGCCGCCTCCAGCGTCACCACCGGGCAGCGAGGATGAGCCTGTGCCGGAGGGAGCAAAGCAAAAGGAGTTAGTTCAACGAGACAACCTATACATAGGCCAGAGGCATGGCCCAAAACAGCCCTGATCCTGGTTCCAAAGTGAGATTTCCTGTTTCATTGCGCGGCCCTTACTTAGAAAGGAGTTGTTCTGCTCCAGAAACTTCATTTTTGCGGCCACCACAATGTTTATCATAATAAATTTTTATTAAAAATTTCAGATAGTATATACAGTGATAAGGAGCCCCGGTGGCAAAGTGTTTTAAAGAACTGAGCTGGAGACTGAAAGGTCCCAGGCTCAAACCCCAGGAGCAGAGTGACCGCCCGCTGTTAACCCCAGCTTCTGCCAACCTAGCAGTTCGAAAACATGCCAATGTGAGTAGATCAATAGGTACCGCTCCAGCGGAAAGGTAACGGCGCTCCATGCAGTCATGCCGGCCACATGACCTTGGAGGTGTCTACGGACAACACCAGCTCTTCGGCTTAGAAATGGAGATGAGCACCAACCCCCAGAGTCAGACATGACTGGACTTAACGTCAGGAGAAAACCTTTACCTTTACTATACAGTGACAGTGTGAGAACAAAATTGTTTATAGGAAAGAAGGGTGAAAAGATAAGACTAAAAGAAAAAGAAAAAAAGAGAAAAGGTGCAAAAAGTCAAAACAGAGACAAGCAAAAAGAGAAGAGAAAAAAGGGAGAAAAATACCGTATATACTCGAGTATAAGCTGACCCGAATATAAGCCGAGGCACCTAATTTTACCACAAAAAAACTAGGAAAACATTGAATCCAGTATAAACCGAGGGTGGTAAATTTCAGAAATAAAAATAGATACAGTAGAGTCTCACTTATCCAAGCCATTTTTGTAGTCAATGTTTTCAATATACAGTATTATTATTATTATTATTATTATTATTATTATTATTATTATTATTATTATTATTAACCTGCCTCCCCTATGACAGCTATGGCAGTCTCAAGAGTGACCCAGATAAAAATAATGCTTGGCAACACTATCATTTCTCAATGCTATGAAATTCTGGAAGTTGTAATTTTACAAGGTCCATAGAATTCTCTGCCAAAAAGTGTGCAAACTACAACTGCCAGGATCCCATCGGCTTGAGGCAAGTGATGTTTGAACTGCATTAATTCTACAGTGTAGATGCACCCTGAGCCGGGCATCTTTGGACTCGTTCTAGGAAGAGAAAGCAAATCTCAAAGAACCGGTTGGTCAGTTGACGGGACGGATTAATCCTAAAAGGGAAAAGAGTAGGTTGGGCATGAAAACCAACCTGAAAGTCCACTCGATTATATTATATTATAGGTTGGGTGTCCCTGAGGCAAATCCCTTGGAATACGGCATCTGCAGAACGGGATATCTTGGCAATACGGCCCCTGAGTCAAAACAGGAAATGTACCTATGGAATTTCAAATGCAACAATGCATATTATTAATACATTTGATGTATATGTATTAATAATATGCATTAAGTTGCATTTTACTATTGTCTACATCGCACTATCATGTAGACAAGAGGGGAGCATTCGAGGATTTCAGGTGCTTCACCTACATTATATAAACCTTCAATCCATCTGCCCAATCCACCAATTATTATCATTATCATCATCATCATCATCATCATCATCCCTGTTGAGACAAAGGACTCCCAGCTCAGGAATAGCATAAACTGGAAGATTCAGCCAACCCTATTGAAATGAAGGTCTCCTACCCAAGAAGATCATAATTTGTATTATTATTATTATATTATTATTATTATATACATAAGATGAGTACACAGCTAACAAGATCACTATGCTGGTAGTTTTATTGGATCACACATCGGACACTTCCCAAGAGTTTTTCAGGCTTTATGGCCATGTTCCAGAAGCATTGCATACTATTATTATTATTATTATTATTATTATTATTATTATTATTATTGCCATTAGGTCAGTCTGGCTGATGGACACATTGCATATTATTATTATTATTATTATTATTATTATTATTATTATTATTATTATTGCCATTAGGTTAGACAGGCTGATGGACACATTGCATATTATTATTAATAATATTAATAATAATATTAATAATAATGGATTATTATTATTATTATTATTGTATGACACAGCAAACAAGATAGACATGCTGTATTTCATATCACAAAATCACAAGTCGAACACTTCCCAAGTGTCTAGGACTGTGTGATGTATTTTCGGATGATGCGCCCAGATCCCAGTCGGGTGGCCTTTTGCAGTTGGCAGATCGTAATTTTGTCACTGTCTTATTGTTTCCAAATGCCGGCTGAGATCTTTTGGCACGGTACCCAGTGTGCCCATCACCACTGGGACCACCTGCACTGGTTTCTGCCAGAGTCTTTGCAGTTCAATCTTGAGGTCCTGATAGCGGCTGAGTTTTTCCTGTTGTTTTTCGTCAATGCGACTGTCACCTGGGATGGCAACATCAATGATCCAAACCTTGTTCTTTTCCACAACTGTGATGTCTGGTGTGTTGTGTTCCAGAACTTTGTCAGTCTGGATTCGGAAGTCCCACAGTATCTTTGCGTGCTCATTTTCCAATACTTTTGCAGGTTTGTGATCCCACCAGTTCTTTGCTGCAGGGAGGTGGTACTCGAGGCATAAGTTCCAATGAGTCATTTGGGCCACATAGTTGTGCCTCTGTTTGTAGTCTGTCTGTGCCATTTTCTTACAGCAGCTGAGGATATGATCCATGGTTTCGTCAGCTTCCTTGCACAGTCTGCATTTTGGGTCATCAGCTGATTTTTCGATCTTGGCCTTAATTGCATTTGTCCTGATGTCTTGCTCCTGGGCTGCAAGGATCAGGCCTTCTGTCTCCTTCTTCAGGGTCCCATTTATGAGCCAGAGCCAGGTCTTCTATTATTATTATTATTATTATTATTATTATTATTATTATTATTATTAATTGCCTTTGTCCTGATGTCTTGCTCCTGGGCTGCAAGGGTCAGGCCTTCTGTCTCCTTCTTCAGGGTCCCATTTATGAGCCAGAGCCAGGTCTTCTATTATTATTATTATTATTATTATTATTATTATTATTATTATTATTAATTGCCTTTGTCCTGATGTCTTGCTCCTGGGCTGCAAGGGTCAGGCCTTCTGTCTCCTTCTTCAGGGTCCCATTCGTGAGCCAGAGCCAGGTTTTCTCCTTCTCAGCTTTTCCTTCAATTTTGTCAAGGAACTTTCCATGCAATGTTTTGTTGTGCCAGCTGTCAGCTCTAGTTTGTAGTGCGGTTTTCTTGTACTGATTATTTGCTGTGTTTTGAGGAGTTTCTGATTTTTGACTTCAATCAAAGCAGGTTCTTCACCTTGCTTTACATATTATTATTATTATTATTATTATTATTATTATTATTATTATTATTGCCATTAGGTCAGGCAGGCTGATGGACACATTGCATATTATTATTTTATTGTATGACACAGCAAACAAGAAAGATATGCTGGATTTCGTTTCACAAAATCACAAGTCGAACTCTTCCCAAGTGTCTAGGACTGTGTGATGTATTTTCGTATTACTACTATTATTATTATTATTATTACTTTTGAAAGCCTGACTGCTCCTGTTCTAACTCAGAAAGGCACAGTGCTTCCCTGGGCATTGAAAAGGCTATTGTCAATCAATCTCTGCCACAAAAGGGCCCTTTTCTGCCCCATTTCTTTGCTTTGCCAAAGCCGGGAGGTGCATTTTTCTGCCTCAGAAGCCGCTTTCTCCTTGCGCAGCGAAGAAAACGGCCCCATTCGCTAGCACCGGCCTGTTGCAAGGCAAATGAATGGCCAGAGGGAACAAGCCGTGCCTTGCCATTCAAGCCCTGGCTTTGGGAATATATATTTTTGTTCCTGGGCTGGCTATCAATGTCATTTCCTAATTGGTTCTATCATTAAAAAAAAACATGGGAAAAGTTTATTAAACTGCAAAAACCTTGTTCTTGTGGGGGGGGGGGATACACACACACATATCCTACAGCACATTTTGCATTATTTTTCCAATGAATATCTCCTCGAGTCTCAGCCTATTCAACCTAGTTTGTGCCACGAAAGCAAAGTTTCTGGAGCAGAACAACCCATTTCAAAGGAAGGACCGCACAATTAAACAGGAAATAATACTTTCAAACCAGGAACAGTATACCGGGATGTTCCCAAATTTTAAATAGTGTAATATATATATATATGTGTGTGTGTGTGTGTGTGTGTGTTTCATATGATCTTTGCTGTATAAATGAGGTTTGGACATGTTTCCTTTGCACTTCTTATACATACTGTATATACTCGAGTATAAGCTGGGTTTTTCAGCCCTTTTTAAAATAATAATAATAATGAATATAATAATAACAACAATAACACAATGATGATGATAATGATAATATTTATGTCCCTCCTCTCCTTTGGCATTAAGAGAATGGACAGGAGGTTGGTTCAAAGGGTGAAGGCTGCTCCGTCCAAATCTTCCGTTACTTGTTTCCAAAGAGAACAAACCCAAAGGGACTCCAAGGGACTTATTGTTTGCTGGACATTTGGCTCAAAACGTCCGATAAGATGGCAACTTTTCTGCAGAAGCAGAACTCGCTGTGCCTTTGGAGATCAGATCCAGCCTGACCCTGAGCTCGGTCCTTTGGGGACTATCGCTTTCTGCTTCAACCACAATCTTCAATACGCTCAACAGACCGAGCTGTTTACGTTATTGGAACATAACTGCATTTGAATGATAAGGACTAGAAGGACTTTTCCAACCATAAGAGCAGAATAGATTGCTCTCCTTTAAACAGCGGCCGGATGAGCATCTTTAAGGAGTGCTTTAGTTGCGCATTCCTGCCTGGCAGCACGGAGGTCAGTCTAGATGACCTTTGGGGACCCCTTCCATCCCTAGTGGAATTTGGACTCCGTTATTTGTCTGTTTAGGGATTTATTTATTAACATTCATTTATTTATTCAGTTTTATTTATTTTATTTACTTTTACTTACTCTTATTTAATTGTATTTACCTACTACAGTAGAGTCTCACTTATCCAAGCTAAACGGGTCGGCAGAACCTTGGATAAGTGAATATGTTGGATAATAAAGAGGGATTAAGGAAAAGCCTATTAAACATCAAATTAGGTTATGATTTTACAAATTAAGCTCCAAAACATCATACACACACAGAGAGAGAGATTAATTGATTGGCAGATCTATTGAAACTTTATCATGCCAATCAATCAATTTCTCTTTTTATATATATGCATAAGTACTGTATATTAATCAATCTCTTTATATGCATATATATAGAGGGGGGATTAATTGATTGGCAGATGTATTGAAACTTTGTCATGCCAATCAATTAATCAATATCTCTTTCTATACATATGTGTACATATATTAATCTCTTTATGTGCATATAAATCTAAATATATGTATACATATATTAATTTCTTTATATGCACACAAACATACACATACAAACACAGAGAGAGGAGGGGAGATTAATTGATTGGCAGATGTATTGAAACTTTTTAATGCCAATCTATTGATCAATATCTCTTTCTATACATATGTGTACATATATTAATCTCTTTATGTGCATACAAATCTAAATCCAGTAGAGTCTCACTTATCCAACATAAACGGGCTGGCAGAATGTTGGATAAGCGAATATGTTGGATAATAAGGAGGGATTAAGGAAAAGCCTATTAAACATCAAATTAGGTTATGATTTTACAAATTAAGCACCAAACATCATGTTAGACAACAAATTTGACAGAAAAAGTAGTTTAATACGCAGTAATGCTATGTAGTAATTACTGTATTTATGAATTTAGCACCAAAATATCACAATATATTGAAAACATTGACTACAAAAATGCGTTGGATAATCCAGAATGTTGGATAAGCGAATGTTGGATAAGTGAGACTCTACTGTAATTACTGTATTTATGAATTTAGCACCAAAATATCATGATATATTGAAAACATTGACTACAAAAATGCGTTGGATAATCCAGAACGTTGGATAAGCGAATGTTGGATAAGTGAGACTCTACTGTAATTACTGTATTTATGAATTTAGCACCAAAATATCACGATATATTGAAAACATTGACTACAGAAATGCGTTGGATAATCCAGAACGTTGGATAAGCGAATGTTGGATAAGTGAGACTCTACTGTAATTACTGTATTTATGAATTTAGCACCAAAATATCACGATATATTGAAAACATTGACTACAAAAATGCGTTGGATAATCCAGAACGTTGGATAAGCGAGTGTTGGATAAGTGAGACTGTGTATACACAGAGAGAGGGCGGAGATTAATTGATTGGCAGATGAATTGAAACTTTATAATACAAAGAGCAACCCTGATATAAAATGCATACATATATAGAGTAAACTAGCTGTGCCCGGCCACGCGTTGCTGTGGCAAAGTGGTGGTGGTATTGGTTAAAAATTGTTATGTAATTTTTATTTTACTTTATTTGCATTTTTTAATTAATTTTATTGTAAGTTATATTTTTATTTATTATATTTTATTATTTTCTTGTATTATTTTTAGTTATTTTCTGTTATTATAGTATTTTATTGTATTAATTTTTTAGTGTTTTTATTATTTTTTATTGGGTTGCTAGGAGACCAAGTTGGAGGAGCTTAGCCTTCTAACTGGCAGCAATTGGATAAAAGCAATTATTTCTCTCCCTCTAATTAGGACTTTATTTTTCTTTTCTTTTTGTTGTATCAACCTAGAGCCGTGGATGATGGGTTGTGTTGTCAAATTTCGAGGTTGGGGGGCCTGTAGTTTTGTTGTTTTGTGGGTCGCCGTGATGCCATCACTCTTTTATATATATAGATGATTGGCAGATGTATTGACACATTCTTATTATCATCATCATTCTGTCTCCTAACAGGATCCTTCCTCTCTTCTCGGGCATGTCATGGTGCAGCACACCAATGGCGCATAACCCCCCATGGCTCCTCTCCAGGGCATTATTGATGCGCTTTGGAGAGGCGGAGAGCCTGCGCATGGCGCAATGCCCTTCCTCCCTTGCATCCCCCCATGATGCGCCAGTCTGACAGCCGGCACACTCCCACAATGCACCGAGGGAGGGAAGCATTCCTCAGCCGCCTCCCGTGGAAACATCAAAGGCAAAGGCCAGGCCTGGCTCCCAACCAGCGCATTGCTTCCCTTTCCCAAAGAGGCCGGAAACCCACAAAGGCCGGCGATGCTTTCTTTCCCTTCCTTCCAGGGTGAAGAGCCATACAATCCTATGGCTGGAAGGGAACCCCAAAGGCCATCCAGTCCAACCCCATTCTGCCAGGCAGAAAGGCAACATCCATATTATTATTATTATTTTATTATGAAACAGCAAACAAGATAGATATGCTGCATTTCATATCACAAAACCACAAGTCAAACACTTCCCAAGTGTCTAGGACTGTGTGATGTATTATTATTATTATTATTATTATTATTATTATTATTATTATTATTATTATTATTTGACACAGCAAACAAGATAGACATGATGGATTTCATATCACAAAACCACAAGTCGAACACTTCCCAAGTGTCTAGGACTGTGTGATGTATTATTATTATTATTATTATTTTATTATGACACAGCAAACAAGATAGATATGCTGGATTTCTTTCACAAAATCACAGGTCGAACACTTCCCAAGTGTCTAGGACTGTGTGATGTATTTTCGGATGATGCGCGCAGATCCCAGTCGGGTGGCCTTTTGCAGTTGGCAGATCGTAATTTTGTCAATGCCTATTGTTTCAAAATGCCGGCTGAGATCTTTTGGCACGGCACCCAGTGTGCCCATCACCACTGGGACCACCTGCACTGGTTTCTGCCAGAGTCTTTGAAGTTCAATCTTGAGGTCCTGAGAGCGGCTGAGTTTTTCCTGTTGTTTTTCGTCAATGCGACTGTCACCTGGGATGGCGACATCAATGATCCAAACCTTTTTCTTTTCCACAACTGTGATGTCTGGTGTGTTGTGTTCCAGAACTTTGTCAGTCTGGATTCGGAAGTCCCACAGTATCTTTGCGTGCTCATTTTCCAAGACTTTTGCAGGTTTGTGATCCCACCAGTTCTTTGCTGCTGGGAGGTGGTACTTGAGGCATAAGTTCCAATGAATCATTTGGGCCACAGAGTTGTGCCTCTGTTTGTAGTCTGTCTGTGCGATTTTCTTACAGCAGCTCAGGATATGATCCATGGTTTCGTCAGCTTCCTTGCACAGTCTGCATTTTGGGTCATCAGCTGATTTTTCGATCTTGGCCTTAATTGCCTTTGTCCTGATGTCTTGCTCCTGGGCTGCAAGGATCAGGCCTTCTGTCTCCTTCTTCAGGGTCCCATTCGTGAGCCAGAGCCAGGTCTTCTCCTTATCAGCTTTTCCTTCAATTTTGTCAAGGAACTTTCCATGCAATGTTTTGTTATGCATTATTATTATTATTATTATTATTATTATTATTATTATTATTATTATTATTATGTAGTATGTCTATAAATATCTGGCCATACTACAGCTGCACAACATCAAGCATGAACTTGTGAAAACTGTAGTCAGCAAAGAATACACACAAAGGGTCAGAAAATTCTCAAAAGCAAGCTCAATGGAGACAACACCATCAAGGCCATAAACACCTGGGCCATACCTGTCATAAGATATACTGCTGGCATCATAAACTGGACACAGGCGGAACTGGACAATTTGGACAGAAAAACAAGAAAACTCATGACCATTCATCATTCACTGCACCCTCACAGTGATGTTGACCGGCTCTATCTGCCTCGAAGATCAGGGGGCAGAGGACTCTTACAAGTCAAACAAGCAGTCAAAGAAGAAGAACATGCCCTGGCAGAATATGTAAAGCAAAGTGAAGAACCTGCTTTGATTGAAGTCAAAAATCAGAAACTCCTCAAAGCACAGCAGACAAAGAATCAGTAAAAGAAAACCGCACTACAAACTAGAGCTGACAGCTGCACAACAAAACATTGCATGGAAAGTTCCTTGACAAAATTGAAGGAAAAGCTGATAAAGAGAAGACCTGGCTCTGGCTCACAAATGGGACCCTGAAGAAGGAGACAGAAGGCCTGATCCTTGCAGCCCAGGAGCAAGACATCAGGACAAAGGCAATTAAGGTCAAGATCGAAAAATCAGCTGTTGACCCAAAATGCAGACTGTGCAAGGAAACCGAAGATACCATGGATCATATCCTGAGCTGCTGTAAGAAAATCACACAGACAGACTACAAACAGAGGCACAAGTATGTGGCCCAAATGATTCATTGGAACTTATGCCTCAAGTACCACCTCCCAGCAGAAATGAACTGGTGGGATCACAAACCTGCAAAAGTATTGGAAAATGAGAACGCAAAGATACTGTGGGACTTCCGAATCCAAACTGACAAAGTTCTGGAACACAACACACCAGACATCACAGTTGTGGAGAAGAAAAAGGTTTGGATCATTGATGTCGCCATGCCAGGTGACAGTTGCATTGACGAAAAACAATAGGAAAAACTCAGCCGCTATCAGGACCTCAAGATTGATCTGTGGAACACTATTCCACAGATATATATGCACTCCACTTGTCTCACTTCTCACAGAACCTCTGAGGATAACATTAGCCACAGATGCAGGGGAAACGTCAGGAGAGAATGCTGCTGGAACATGGCCAGAGAGCCTGAAGAACTCACAGCAACCCATTTTCTAGGTCCTCCATTTCAGTAGGATTTCCCCATTTCCCACGGTTGTATTTCTCCATGTATGTTAAAGCGTGCCCGCTTTAGGCATGTTCTAGGTCCTCCCATGCGACCGTAGGCATCCTTGCGCATGGTGTCCTTTATTTCAATTGGGTTCACGGCTTTGTGTCATTTGGGGACATACCCTCCCGAGAATATGATGTTCGTACTGAGAAGGGACCCTAAGAAACCTTTTGTTCAACAGACTTTTCCTTTGCATTGAAGAGGAAAAAAATAAGGGTTGTCTTGGCAAAATCCCGAAATAGAGAGCGGGATTATTTCTGTCTCCGAAGCGGGTCGGAACATTGCAAACTGCTCTTCGGAGTCAGCCAGGAATGTGGGAGTCGAACCAGGATGTTCCAACGGCTTCCATTCATTCTCCGGGTCGAGCCTTTTCCCGATTAGATTTTGCAAAACGGAAGAACGGGGCTGGCCTTTTTTAAAATTTGAAGATGGAAAATAATAAAGGTGATGTTCGTGAAGTGCGGAGCGAAATGCCACATGTGCCGAGAGTTGGCTTCCGAATCGCTTTTCCTCCACGTTTTTGGGGAAGCGTTGGTTTTTCTTCATGCAATTCAAATTCCACTTTGCAATTGCAGCCGATATTTTTTGTCTCCTTCGGAGGATGAAAAAGCAAACCCAGGTTTGCATGAAAGGAGGCAAAAAGGATCTGCCTGGGTATATTTACATGGGATGCATCTGGAAAGGAGAAACGGGCAGGATATAAAATGTCTTGTCAAAGGCTTTCCTGGCTGGAATCACTGGGTTGCTGTGAGTTTTCCAGGCTGTATGGCCATGTTCCAGTAGCATTCTCTCCTGACGTTTCACCTGCATCTGTGGCTAATGATATCTTCAGACAGCTGTTGGAAATGAATAATAATAATAATAACAACAACAACAACTTTATTTTTATATCCCGCTCCCATCTCCCCACTTAGGATGCCACAGCAACACATGGCCGGGCACAGCTTGTGTGTGTGTGTATATGTGTATGTGTATGTATGTGTGTGTGTGTGTGTGTGTATATATATATGTGTGTGATGTGCATAATTAGGACTGAGGTAACAACAAAACCACTGGCCAAATCACACCCAATTTGGCCACAATACTCATCACGTTCCAAGGAGTGACCATCAAAAAGAAAGAAAGAAAGAAAGAAAGAAAGAAAGAAAGAAAGAAAGAAAGAAAGAAAGAAGAAAGAAAACAAAGACAAGGTTAAAAAAATCCTATTATTTCCCAACTTGAATACAATTGAACAGCCTTGCATCTTCAGAGCCTGGCTGACTCATACCTAGGGACTCCATTGTTACCAAACTTGAATACCATTGAATAGCCTCACAGCTTCAAAGCCTGGCTGCTTCATACTTAGGGAATTCCATTATTACCCAACTTGAATACTATTGAATAGCCTCACAGCTTCAAAGCCTGGCTGCTTCATACTTAGGGAATTCCATTATTACCCAACTTGAATACTATTGAATAGCCTCACAGCTTCAAAGCTTGGCTGCTTCATACTTAGGGAATTCCATTATTACCCAACTTGAATACTATTGAATAGCCTCACAGCTTCAAAGCTTGGCTGCTTCATACTTGGGGAATTCCATTATTACCCAACTTGAATACTATTGAATAGCCTCACAGCTTCAAAGCTTGGCTGCTTCATACTTAGGGAATTCCATTATTACCCAACTTGAATACTATTGAATAGCCTCACAGCTTCAAAGCTTGGCTGCTTCATACTTAGGGAATTCCATTATTACCCAACTTGAATACTATTGAATAGCCTCACAGCTTCAAAGCTTGGCTGCTTCATACTTAGGGAATTCCATTATTACCCAACTTGAATACTATTGAATAGCCTCACAGCTTCAAAGCCTGGCTGCTTCATACTTAGGGAATTCCATTATTACCCAACTTGAATACTATTGAATAGCCTCACAGCTTCAAAGCCTGGCTGCTTCATACTTAGGGAATTCCATTATTACCCAACTTGAATACTATTGAATAGCCTCACAGCTTCAAAGCCTGGCTGCTTCATACTTAGGGAATTCCATTATTACCCAACTTGAATACTATTGAATAGCCTCACAGCTTCAAAGCCTGGCTGCTTCATACTTAGGGAATTCCATTATTACCCAACTTGAATACTATTGAATAGCCTCACAGCTTCAAAGCCTGGCTGCTTCATACTTAGGGAATTCCATTATTACCCAACTTGAATACTATTGAATAGCCTCACAGCTTCAAAGCTTGGCTGCTTCATACTTAGGGAATTCCATTATTACCCAACTTGAATACTATTGAATAGCCTCACAGCTTCAAAGCTTGGCTGCTTCATACTTGGGGAATTCCATTATTACCCAACTTGAATACTATTGAATAGCCTCACAGCTTCAAAGCTTGGCTGCTTCATACTTAGGGAATTCCATTATTACCCAACTTGAATACTATTGAATAGCCTCACAGCTTCAAAGCTTGGCTGCTTCATACTTAGGGAATTCCATTATTACCCAACTTGAATACTATTGAATAGCCTCACAGCTTCAAAGCTTGGCTGCTTCATACTTAGGGAATTCCATTATTACCCAACTTGAATACTATTGAATAGCCTCACAGCTTCAAAGCCTGGCTGCTTCATACTTAGGGAATTCCATTATTACCCAACTTGAATACTATTGAATAGCCTCACAGCTTCAAAGCCTGGCTGCTTCATACTTAGGGAATTCCATTATTACCCAACTTGAATACTATTGAATAGCCTCACAGCTTCAAAGCCTGGCTGCTTCATACTTAGGGAATTCCATTATTACCCAACTTGAATACTATTGAATAGCCTCACAGCTTCAAAGCCTGGCTGCTTCATACTTAGGGAATTCCATTATTACCCAACTTGAATACTATTGAATAGCCTCACAGCTTCAAAGCCTGGCTGCTTCATACTTAGGGAATTCCATTATTACCCAACTTGAATACTATTGAATAGCCTCACAGCTTCAAAGCTTGGCTGCTTCATACTTAGGGAATTCCATTATTACCCAACTTGAATACTATTGAATAGCCTCACAGCTTCAAAGCTTGGCTGCTTCATACTTGGGGAATTCCATTATTACCCAACTTGAATACTATTGAATAGCCTCACAGCTTCAAAGCTTGGCTGCTTCATACTTAGGGAATTCCATTATTACCCAACTTGAATACTATTGAATAGCCTCACAGCTTCAAAGCTTGGCTGCTTCATACTTAGGGAATTCCATTATTACCCAACTTGAATACTATTGAATAGCCTCACAGCTTCAAAGCTTGGCTGCTTCATACTTAGGGAATTCCATTATTACCCAACTTGAATACTATTGAATAGCCTCACAGCTTCAAAGCCTGGCTGCTTCATACTTAGGGAATTCCATTATTACCCAACTTGAATACTATTGAATAGCCTCACAGCTTCAAAGCCTGGCTGCTTCATACTTAGGGAATTCCATTATTACCCAACTTGAATACTATTGAATAGCCTCACAGCTTCAAAGCCTGGCTGCTTCATACTTAGGGAATTCCATTATTACCCAACTTGAATACTATTGAATAGCCTCACAGCTTCAAAGCCTGGCTGCTTCATACTTAGGGAATTCCATTATTACCCAACTTGAATACTATTGAATAGCCTCACAGCTTCAAAGCCTGGCTGCTTCATACTTAGGGAATTCCATTATTACCCAACTTGAATACTATTGAATAGCCTCACAGCTTCAAAGCTTGGCTGCTTCATACTTAGGGAATTCCATTATTACCCAACTTGAATACTATTGAATAGCCTCACAGCTTCAAAGCCTGGCTGCTTCATACTTAGGGAATTCCATTATTACCCAACTTGAATACTATTGAATAGCCTCACAGCTTCAAAGCTTGGCTGCTTCCTACTTGGGGAATTCCATTATTACCCAACTTGAATACTATTGAATAGCCTCACAGCTTCAAAGCTTGGCTGCTTCATACTTAGGGAATTCCATTATTACCCAACTTGAATACTATTGAATAGCCTCACAGCTTCAAAGCCTGGCTGCTTCATACTTAGGGAATTCCATTATTACCCAACTTGAATACTATTGAATAGCCTCACAGCTTCAACGCTTGGCTGCTTCATACTTAGGGAATTCCATTATTACCCAACTTGAATACTATTGAATAGCCTCACAGCTTCAAAGCCTGGCTGCTTCATACTTAGGGAATTCCATTATTACCCAACTTGAATACTATTGAATAGCCTCACAGCTTCAAAGCTTGGCTGCTTCATACTTAGGGAATTCCATTATTACCCAACTTGAATACTATTGAATAGCCTGACAGCTTCAAAGCCTGGCTGCTTCATACTTAGGGAATTCCATTATTACCCAACTTGAATACTATTGAATAGCCTCACAGCTTCAAAGCCTGGCTGCTTCATACTTGGGGAATTCCATTATTACCCAACTTGAATACTATTGAATAGCCTCACAGCTTCAAAGCCTGGCTGCTTCATACTTAGGGAATTCCATTATTGCCCAACTTGAATACTATTGAATAGCCTCACAGCTTCAAAGCCTGGCTGCTTCATACTTAGGGAATTCCATTATTACCCAACTTGAATACTATTGAATAGCCTCACAGCTTCAAAGCCTGGCTGCTTCATACTTAGGGGACTCCATTGTTGGCCAACTTGCATACCACTGACTACCCTTGCAGCTTCAAAGCCTGGCTGCTTCATACCTAGGGGAATCCTTTCTAGGCCACCTTGAATGCCACGAAGAAGACCCACTTAGGACTAAGCCACAGCAACGCCTGGCCGGGCACAGCTAGTTCCAGATATTCCACACACACACACACACACACACACACACATATATATTCCACTTGCTTCACTGCCAGCAGATCCTCTGAGGATGCCACTCGCCACAGATGCAAACGAAACATCAGGAGAGAATGCAGCTGAAACATGGACAGACGGTCCGAAAAACTCACAGCAACCCAGTGATTCCAGTCATGAAAGCCTTCGACGATGACCTAGAAAATGCCTAGAAAGGGCATACAGTAGAGTCTCACTTATCCAACACTCGCTTATCCAACGTTCTGGATTATCCAACGCATTTTTTGTAGTCAATGTTTTCAATATATCATGATATTTTGGTGCTAAATTCATAAATACAGTAATTACAACATAACATTACTGCTTATTGAACTACTTTTTCTGTCAAATTAGTTGTATAACATGATGTTTTGGTGCTTCATTTATAAAATCACTAGCTGTGCCCGGCCACGCGTTGCTGTGGCATTTTCTGGTGGTGTTGGTGAGAAATTGTTGAGGTAGTGGTGGCATTGAATGTCTGTTGTATGGTTGTCTTTATGTTTAGTATGCACACTGAAATGGATTATATGGCAGTGTGGAGTCAAGATAATCCAGTTCAAAGTAGATAATATAAGATTCTAAATGGGTTATATAGCTGTGTGGAAGGGCCTTGAGTCTACACTGCCATATAATCCAGTTAAAATCTGTGGAAGAGGCCTAAGTGAGGCCTAACTGTGCCTGTTCCCTGGGCTGAGTAGGTTGCTAGGAGACCAAGTGGGCGGAGCTTAGCCTTCAAACTGGCAGCAATTGGATAAAAACTATTATTCTTCTCCCTGTAATTAGGACTTTATTTTTCCTTTCTTTTTGTTGTATCAACCTAGAGCCGTGAATGATGGGTTGTGTTGTCAAATTTCGAGGTTGGGGGCCTGTAGTTTTGTTGTTTTGTCCGCTGCCCTGATGCCATCACTCTTTTATATATATAGATAACCTATTTTGATGTTTAATAGGCTTTTTCTTAATCTCTCCTTATTATCCAACATATTCGCTTATCCAACGTTCTGCCGGCCCGTTTACGTTGGATAAGTGAGACTCTACTGTACTTTGTCGGGAGCCCATCCTTCGTTGGATCTTGATCAATGAATCCAACAGCAAGTCCTATTGAAATGAAGGATCTCCACCCAAAGAAGACCACCGAGGAAATGGAAGCCGATAGGACGGGTATGGGCCAACTTCGGCCCTCCAGGTGTTTTGGACTGCAACTCCCACAATTCCTAACAGCTGGAGGGCCGAAGTTGGCCCATGCCTGCCATAGAGCCATGCTGGATGACGTAGAACAGGGGTCCCCAAACTAAGGCCCGGGGGCCGAATGCGGCCCTCCGAGGTCATTGACCTGGCCCCCGCCCTCAGTTTTATAATATAATATATTGCATATACATATAATATTGATAATAATATTATAATGTAATACAATATAACACTAATAATAATACCATCTAATAATATTAATTATATATTCTATATTACATATAATATTACTAATAATATTTTAGTATAGTGGTATAGTTCAGTAAAGTAATATCTAATGCTAATATTGTGCTATGCTAATAATATAATATATTGTATATACATATAATATTGATAATAATATTATAATGTAATACAATATAACACTAATAATAATACCATCTAATAATATTAATTATATATTCTATATTACATATAATATTACTAATAATATTTTAGTATAGTGGTATAGTTCAGTAAAGTAATATCTAATGCTAATATTGTGCTATGCTAATAATATAATATATTGTATATACATATAATATTGATAATAATATTATAATGTAATACAATATAACACTAATAATAATACCATCTAATAATATTAATTATATATTCTATATTACATATAATATTACTAATAATATTTTAGTATAGTGGTATAGTTCAGTAAAGTAATATCTAATGCTAATATTGTGCTATGCTAATAATATAATATATTGTATATACATATAATATTGCTAATAATATTATAATGTAATACAATATAACACTAATAATAATACCATATAATAATATTAATTATATATTCTATATTACATATAATAGTACTAATAATATTTTAGTATAGTGGTATAGTTCAGTAAAGTAATATATAATGCTAATATTGTGCTATGCTAATAATATAATATATTGTATATACATATAATATTGATAATAATATTATAATGTAATACAATATAACACTAATAATAATACCATATAATAATATTAATTATATATTCTATATTACATATAATATTACTAATAATATTTTAGTATAGTGGTATAGTTCAGTAAAGTAATATCTAATGCTAATATTGTGCTATGCTAATAATATAATATATTGTATGTACATATAATATTGATAATAATATTATAATGTAATACAATATAACACTAATAATAATACCATATAATAATATTAATTATATATTCTATATTACATATAATATTACTAATAATATTTTAGTATAGTGGTATAGTTCAGTAAAGTAATATCTAATGCTAATATTGTGCTATGCTAATAATATAATATATTGTATATACATATAATATTGCTAATAATATTATAATGTAATACAATATAACACTAATAATAATACCATATAATAATATTAATTATATATTCTATATTACATATAATAGTACTAATAATATTTTAGTATAGTGGTATAGTTCAGTAAAGTAATATATAATGCTAATATTGTGCTATGCTAATAATATAATATATTGTATATACATATAATATTGATAATAATATTATAATGTAATACAATATAACACTAATAATAATACCATATAATAATATTAATTATATATTCTATATTACATATAATATTACTAATAATATTTTAGTATAGTGGTATAGTTCAGTAAAGTAATATCTAATGCTAATATTGTGCTATGCTAATAATATAATATATTGTATGTACATATAATTTGTAAGCCACTCTGAGTCCCCTTTGGGGTGAGAAGGGTGTGATACAAATGCAGTAAATAAATAAATAATAAATAAATAAATACATTTTAGACTTAGGCTCGCCCAAAGTCTGAAATGACTTGAAGGCACACACCAACCACAACAACAACAACAACAACAACCCTAATTAACTTGACTATCTCATTGGACAGAAGCAGGAGCACACTTCCCATTGAAATCCTGATAAATGTATGTGGGTTAAAATTATTTTCATTTTTAAATATTGTATTTTTCTTTTGTTGTTGTTGTTTTTGCACTACAGATAAGACATGTGCAGTGTGCATCGGAATTTGTTTGTATTTTTTTTTTTCTAATGATAATCTGGCCCCTCAACAGTCTGAAGGATTGTGAACCGGCCCTCGGCTTAAAAAGTTTGAGGACCCCTGACGTAGAAGATCCCAATGGACAGGTGCGTCTCTGGATCCCGATTCCTCCCCAAAAAGCCGGCGGCTCCCATTTCAAGGGAAACCGGTCAAGCGGGCCAGTCACTCCATAGACGCACAAGGGACGCCACACGCCCAAACAAGGCCGCTTTGTGTGCCGGGGAGGAGGTGTGCGCACAGGTGTGCTGGTCGGTTACCTTCCGTAGAGTGAGTGCAGGTTGGGAAATATAGTTCTACAAGGTCTCCAGGTCCTCCATGCAAGGTCCCGGGAGTTGTTGTTCTGTAAGGCCTTGAGGTCCCTTGAACTGACCTTGCTCTATGGGACGGGGTGCTGGGAGTTATAGTTCTACAAGGTCTTGCGGTCTCTTGCAGTGCCATAGTCTTGGGAGTTGTAGTTCTCCATGTGACAGGAGTCCTGTGAGGTGTAGTTCTAGAAGGTCTTGAACTGCCCTTTTACACCATGTGATGGAGTCCTAGGAGTTGTAGTTCTGAGATCCCTTGAAATGACACGGCTTCATCTCACTGAGTCCTGGGAGTTGTAGTTCTGGGATCCCTTGAAATGACACGGCTTCATCTCACTGAGTCCTGGGAGTTGTAGTTCTGGGATCCCTTGAAATGACACGGCTTCATCTCACTGAGTCCTGGGAGTTGTAGTTCTGGGATCCCTTGAAATGACACGGCTTCATCTCACTGAGTCCTGGGAGTTGTAGTTCTGGGATCCCTTGAAATGACACGGCTTCATCTCACTGAGTCCTAGGAGTTGTAGTTCTGAGATCCCTTGAAATGACACGGCTTCATCTCACTGAGTCCTAGGAGTTGTAGTTCTGAGATCCCTTGAAATGACACGGCTTCATCTCACTGAGTCCTAGGAGTTGTAGTTCTGAGATCCCTTGAAATGACACGGCTTCATCTCACTGAGTCCTAGGAGTTGTAGTTCTGAGATCCCTTGAAATGACACGGCTTCATCTCACTGAGTCCTAGGAGTTGTAGTTCTGGGATCCCTTGAAATGACACGGCTTCATCTCACTGAGTCCTAGGAGTTGTAGTTCTGAGATCCCTTGAAATGACACGGCTTCATCTCACTGAGTCCTAGGAGTTGTAGTTCTGAGATCCCTTGAAATGACACGGCTTCATCTCACTGAGTCCTAGGAGTTGTAGTTCTGAGATCCCTTGAAATGACACGGCTTCATCTCACTGAGTCCTGGGAGTTGTAGTTCTGGGATCCCTTGAAATGACACGGCTTCATCTCACTGAGTCCTAGGAGTTGTAGTTCTGAGATCCCTTGAAATGACACGGCTTCATCTCACTGAGTCCTAGGAGTTGTAGTTCTGAGATCCCTTGAAATGACACGGCTTCATCTCACTGAGTCCTAGGAGTTGTAGTTCTGAGATCCCTTGAAATGACACGGCTTCATCTCACTGAGTCCTGGGAGTTGTAGTTCTGGGATCCCTTGAAATGCCCTGGCTCCGTGTGATTGAGTCAAAGGAGTAGTAGTTCTATAAGGTCTTGAACTGCCCTTTTACAACATGTGATGGAGTCCTAGGAGTTGTAGTTCTGAGATCCCTTGAAATGACACGGCTTCATCTCACTGAGTCCTGGGAGTTGTAGTTCTGGGATCCCTTGAAATGCCCTGGCTCCATGTGATTGTGTCCAAGGAGTAGTAGTTCTATAAGGTCTTGAGATCCCTTGAAATGACACGGCTTCATCTCACTGAGTCCTGGGAGTTGTAGTTCTGGGATCCCTTGAAATGCCCTGGCTCCATGTGATTGTGTCCAAGGAGTAGTAGTTCTATAAGGTCTTGAGATCCCTTGAAATGACACGGCTTCATCTCACTGAGTCCTGGGAGTTGTAGTTCTGGGATCCCTTGAAATGACACGGCTTCATCTCACTGAGTCCTGGGAGTTGTAGTTCTCAGATCCCTTGAAATGCCCTGGCTCCATGTAATTGAGTCCAAGGAGTAGTAGTTCTATAAGGTCTTGAAATCCCTTGAAATGATACGGCTTCATCTCACTGAGTCCTGGGAGTTGTAGTTCTGGGATCCCTTGAAATGCCCTGGCTCCATGTGATTGTGTCCAGGGAGTAGTAGTTCTATAAGGTCTTGAGATCCCTTGAAATGACACGGCTTCATCTCACTGAGTCCTGGGAGTTGTAGTTCTGGGATCCCTTGAAATGCCCTGGCTCCGTGTGATTGTGTCCAGGGAGTAGTAGTTCTATAAGGTCTTGAGATCCCTTGAAATGACACGGCTTCATCTCACTGAGTGTGATGAACCATGGGCCTTGTAGTCCTGCTCAGGACATTGTAATCCCTGATGAAGATGAAAACTTGGGTTTTTTACCTTCCCAGTCTGAACTGGATTCCTCTCAGCCAGATCTTTCCCAGGCAGATCTGGAAACCTTGCACCTGCAAGAAAGTTGTGCCCCAGAAGTATGTCAAACAACCCCAGAGCCTACTTCTCCCGTGTTCTTGCGCCGGGAGTTTTGTAAACAACAGAGAAGTTTGGATTCAGCTTCGCGCAGGAGTGCGAGGATAGCAGCTAAGAATGTTGCCAATTAACATTGGTTCTCGTGAGAATCTTTAAGGAGTTTAACATCTGGTCTCAGAGTTTAGCTTTCGTTTCTGATTCCCAGAGAACCGCTTTGGTGAGAAAGTTGGACTCTATATAGGTGTTTTGCCCGCGTAGCAACTTCGCGGAGTCAATTCGTCAGCCTACGGAGCGAGTTGTGTCTGGACAGCGCGCTCCGATTCAAGCCTCGCTTCAGCTCAAGCCTTGCCTTGCTATCCAGCCTTCGCCTTGCTTCCCAGCCTTTGTTTACCTACGGACCTTGCCTTGTTTCCCAGGACTAATCCTTGCCTTGTTTCACGGATTTTACCAAGTTATTCCACGGACCTTGTTCTTGTTCTTAGTTACCTTGTTCCACGTTCAAGCCTTGTTTCAAGTATCAAGTTATTTCCTAGCCACGCTCAAGTTTTATGGACTAAGGACCTTGTCATCTCCCCTCACTTTGCTTGGCAAAGTGAGTGTTTCGGTTATTGGATTACAACTTTGGACCTTAATATTTCTTATTGGACATTGCTTTTTTGGACTAATTCTGACCTTTCCTGAAGGGTCTAATTCTGGACTATTTTCTATACTTGTTTTTATTAACTTTATATATTCCTTCAATAAAGATATTAGTTAGATTCTGGCCTCTGTGTATGGTTATTGGTGCCTCTGCTGCCTGGGTCGTGACAGTTTGACTCCGCCGCCCATAAGCACCAACTAACCGAGGCCAGGATGTCTACCGGAGCCGCGCCGGCTGGACAGCCGCTCAGCTACACCATCAGCAAGGACGAAGTGGACCGCATCCGTGACAGACTCAACGCGCAGGATGGAGAAATAAAAGGGTTGAGGGAGCGCGGAGTTCGCCTCCCGGCCATGGCGTTGCCTACCAAGTTTTCTGGAGAAGCTGCTAAGGTTCATGTTTTCCGCCGCCAATGTCAAGCTTATCTAGAGGCCCGTGATGCCGAGTTTCCCCAAGAAGACATCAAGGTGGCGTGGGTCTACAGTCTTCTAGACGGACCAGCGGCTAGCTGGGCGACGGCCCTGTTTGATCAAGCCTCCCCCCACCTAAGTTCAGCACAACGCTTCTTGGATCACCTTAAGGAGACCTGGGGAATCGAGGACAATTTGGAGGCAGCCGGTCACAAACTCCGGCGCCTCCTTCAAGGAGACAGACCCATGTCTCAGTACATAGCCGAGTTCCGCGTGCTGGCCCACAACACCGGCTGGAACGATGTAGCCCTCAGAGGACAATTTCGGGAGGGTCTCAACATTGAAATGCTGGAAGAAATCTCCAAGGTGGATCCTCCCCAGACCCTCGAGGCACTCATTGATCAATGTTTACGGGCTGAAGTCATGATTGCCAACAGGAAACAATGGGTTCGAGGCCAGGGCGGTAGAGCCGGGGCAAAACCCCCCGCTCCCGCCAGTGTTCAGCCACGTCCGGTGTGGAGACCCCCGCCGCCAACCCCATACCCTAGAGGAGGCGAGGAGGTGCCGATGCAGTTGGGCAATGTGCGTCCCAGACTAGATGCCGCCGAGAAGGCCCGTCGTCAACGCTTGAACCTCTGCTGGTACTGCGGGAACGGGGGCCACTTCGCCAGAGAGTGCCCAGCCAAAGGGAAGCCTGCCGCCCGTCTTGCGGCGGCGTCCTCCACGGAGTCGAAGGCGTCTGAGCCGACTGGCACACAGCCGGCGGGGGAAGCCAACGACCGGGTGTAGAGAGGCTCGCCAACCCGGTCAAAAAATCCATCCAAGAGCCGCCAACCGGGGTCCTGTTCCTTCTCGTGGTCACATTATGGTCAGCAAAAAGGGGACCCGTCATGATCCACGCCATGATAGACTCTGGAGCTACCAACAATTTCATCGATAGAGAGTATGCCGACTCTCTGGGATTACAATATCATGATTTCAAGAATGCCCGTGTGGTGCAAGCCATAGACGGCCGTCCCCTCAAGACGGGCCCCGTAAGCCAGTGGTCGGAACCCACCAGGATGTGGATAAGGGAACATATGGAAGAGATTTCCTTCTTTGTTACCGAGGTTCCCCATTTCCCTGTGATTTTGGGAATTCCATGGCTGACACTCCACGACCCTAACATCTCCTGGTCCAACAGAGAACTGCAGTTTGCTTCACCGTACTGCCAAAACCATTGCCTCGTAGCCAAGGTATGCCATGCCACAGACTCCGAGCCCATCATCACCTTGCCAAAGAAGTACTCCGAGTATTGGGATGTATTCAATGAGAAAGAAGCCGAAAAATTACCCCCACATAGACCTTATGACTGTGCCATTGACTTGGTGGAGGGGGCCCCGATCCCGCGAGGGCATCTCTACTCCCTGACTGAACCAGAGCAAGAAGCTCTCAGGGAATTCTTAGAGACAAACCTTCGCAAGGGGTTCATCAGACCCTCTCAATCCCCAGCCGCCTCCCCAGTGATGTTTGTGAAGAAGAAGTCAGGGGAATTACGCTTGGTGGTGGACTACAGAGCATTGAACAATATCACCAAGCGGAACAGCTATCCCCTGCCCTTAATCTCGGATCTACTGGACCGACTTCGAGGAGCCAAGGTCTACACCAAGCTGGATCTTCGGGGGGCTTATAATCTAGTTCGCATCAGAGAAGGGGACGAGTGGAAGACCGCCTTCCAGACTAAATTCGGATTATTCGAGTCCCGAGTTATGAATTTCGGTTTATGCGGAGCTCCCGCAACGTTCCAGCATTTTGTCAACGATATTTTTCAGGACTATCTAGACAGATTCTTGATAATCTACTTGGACGATTTTTTGGTGTTTTCCAGATCACAATCAGAACATGAGAACCACGTCAAAATGGTGTTGCAACGACTGCGGGATCATGGACTTTATGCCAAGCTAGAAAAATGCGCTTTTGATCTACAAGAGGTAGATTTCCTTGGCTACCGCATCTCGCCTCTAGGGCTTTCCATGGATCCAGCCAAAGTTTCAGCAGTATTGGAATGGCGGGCGCCAACTAACAAGAAAGAGGTGCAGCGTTTCTTGGGGTTCGCGAACTACTACCGCAAGTTCATTCCAGATTTTGCCCGCTGGTCCGACCCCATCACTAGCTGCATCCGTGGAAAGCAGCCTTTCCGCTGGACTGATCAAGCAGAGAAAGGGTTCCAGCAACTGAAGAAACTATTCACCTCCCAGCCAATTCTACAGCACCCAAATCCTGGAACCCCTTTTGTGGTGCAAGCGGACGCCTCTGATGTGGCAATTGGGGCTGTACTCTTACAACCGGTGGGAGATCACCTCCACCCCTGTGCCTTTTATTCTCGTCAACTAACCACACCAGAGAGGAATTACACCATTTGGGAAAAAGAACTACTGGCCATAAAGGCAGCCTTTGAAACTTGGAGACATTGGCTAGAAGGGGCCAAATTCCCCATTGAAGTCCACACTGATCATCGTAATCTAGAACATCTAAGAACTGCCCGCAAACTAAATCAGAGGCAGCAACGTTGGGCTTTATTCTTTGAACGTTTCAACTTCCAGATTCATTATGTGACCCCAGCTCAAACCAAGCAAGCAGACGCCCTGTCACGTAAACCGGAATACGCTGCAGGACGCAAGGAGACCTTTGAATCCCAACTGCTACAACCTGAGAACTTTGCCACGCTCACAGTGGGGAACACCAAATCCAGTCCCATTGGTTCAACTTCCCCTACTCCAGGACCCATCTGTGCTCAAGAAATCAGGGCTAGTCAGCAAGCAGATGCCTGGGCGCAGGACCAACTTCGCCAAGGTCTGCATTTTCCCTTTTCGCTTAAAGATGGGCTGCTCTGCTATAGAAATCATGTTTATATCCCACCCGGACCGGGCAGGGAAAAAGCGCTTCGTCTGTGTCATGACTGCAAACCAGCAGGACACTTCGGACTATTTAAAACCATGCATTTGATCCTAAGAGATTTTTGGTGGCCCAAGATCCGCAAGGATGTAGAAAAATATGTCAACACCTGCCCAGTATGCCAGCGCTCCAAGATACGAAGGGAGAAGCCCTCAGGGCTTTTGCACCCCCTTCCTACCCCATCTCGCCCATGGGAAATAATTTCCGCGGATTTCATCACTGACCTACCACCTTCCTGTGGATTCACCACGATCTTAGTGGTGGTGGACCTATTCACCAAGTTAGCCCATTTCATTCCCTGCGAAGGCCTCCCCACGGCCAAAGAAACTGCGGATCTATTTCTTCAGCATGTTTTCAGACTACATGGATTGCCCAAGAGTTTAGTCACAGACCGTGGATCTCAATTCACCTCTCGTTTTTGGAAGGCACTACAAAAACTACTGGGCATAGACTCTCGCTTATCTTCAGCTCATCATCCCCAAACAGATGGGCAAACGGAACGCACCAATGCCACTTTGGAGCAGTATCTTCGCTGTTATGTAAACTACCAACAGGACAATTGGGCTTCTCTGTTACCACTGTCTGAGTTTGCCTACAATAATGGAGTTCAAGCTTCTACAAAAGAAACGCCGTTCTTTGCAAACTACGGTTTCCATCCACGTTTCTTTCCCCCTGTCATTGAAACTTCAGAAGTTCCCGCAGCAGAGGATTGGCTGCAGGAACTCACAGCGGTGCAACAACTTTTGCTCCAGCAACTGGACCAAGCCAAGGAGGACTATAAACGCCACGCTGACAAACACCGCCAGCCGGGCCCCGAAATCAAGGTAGGAGATCGGGTTTTCCTGTCCACTCGCTTTCTGCCCTCCCACCGCCCTTGCCGGAAGTTAGATGCCCGCTTCATTGGCCCCTATCCAGTGGTGGCGCAATTAAACCCCGTGACTTTCAAACTCCAACTTCCGCGTTCAATGCGCATTCACCCAGTGTTTCACCGTTCCCTGCTCCTTCCGGCGGATGGTGTGCGTCCTGATACAGACCAACCGGCCCCCCCTCCTGTTTTGATGAATGGGGAGGAGGAGTTCGAGGTTGAGGACATTTTGGATTCTCGCTTTCATCGCCGCCGCCTACAATATCTCATTGACTGGGTGGGTTTTGGGCCTGAGGAACGCTCTTGGGAAGACGCCTCCACAGTCCATGCTCCTGATCTAACCCGTCGCTTCCATCTGACCTATCCCACCAAACCGCGACCTCGCGCCTCGGGGAGAGGACCCCAGTTTGGGAGGGGCCCTGAGGAGGGGGATAGTGTGATGAACCATGGGCCTTGTAGTCCTGCTCAGGACATTGTAATCCCTGATGAAGATGAAAACTTGGGTTTTTTACCTTCCCAGTCTGAACTGGATTCCTCTCAGCCAGATCTTTCCCAGGCAGATCTGGAAACCTTGCACCTGCAAGAAAGTTGTGCCCCAGAAGTATGTCAAACAACCCCAGAGCCTACTTCTCCCGTGTTCTTGCGCCGGGAGTTTTGTAAACAACAGAGAAGTTTGGATTCAGCTTCGCGCAGGAGTGCGAGGATAGCAGCTAAGAATGTTGCCAATTAACATTGGTTCTCGTGAGAATCTTTAAGGAGTTTAACATCTGGTCTCAGAGTTTAGCTTTCGTTTCTGATTCCCAGAGAACCGCTTTGGTGAGAAAGTTGGACTCTATATAGGTGTTTTGCCCGCGTAGCAACTTCGCGGAGTCAATTCGTCAGCCTACGGAGCGAGTTGTGTCTGGACAGCGCGCTCCGATTCAAGCCTCGCTTCAGCTCAAGCCTTGCCTTGCTATCCAGCCTTCGCCTTGCTTCCCAGCCTTTGTTTACCTACGGACCTTGCCTTGTTTCCCAGGACTAATCCTTGCCTTGTTTCACGGATTTTACCAAGTTATTCCACGGACCTTGTTCTTGTTCTTAGTTACCTTGTTCCACGTTCAAGCCTTGTTTCAAGTATCAAGTTATTTCCTAGCCACGCTCAAGTTTTATGGACTAAGGACCTTGTCATCTCCCCTCACTTTGCTTGGCAAAGTGAGTGTTTCGGTTATTGGATTACAACTTTGGACCTTAATATTTCTTATTGGACATTGCTTTTTTGGACTAATTCTGACCTTTCCTGAAGGGTCTAATTCTGGACTATTTTCTATACTTGTTTTTATTAACTTTATATATTCCTTCAATAAAGATATTAGTTAGATTCTGGCCTCTGTGTATGGTTATTGGTGCCTCTGCTGCCTGGGTCGTGACACTGAGTCCTGGGAGTTGTAGTTCTGGGATCCCTTGAAATGCCCTGGCTCCGTGTGATTGTGTCCAGGGAGTAGTAGTTCTATAAGGTCTTGAGATCCCTTGAAATGACACGGCTTCATCTCACTGAGTCCTGGGAGTTGTAGTTCTGGGATCCCTTGAAATGCCCTGGCTCCGTGTGATTGTGTCCAGGGAGTAGTAGTTCTATAAGGTCTTGAGATCCCTTGAAATGACACGGCTTCATCTCACTGAGTCCTGGGAGTTGTAGTTCTGAGATCCCTTGAAATGCCCTGGCTCCGTGTGATTGAGTCCAAGGAGTAGTAGTTCTATAAGGTCTTGAGATCCCTTGAAATGACATAGTTTCATCTCACTGAGTCCTGGGAGTTGTAGTTCTGGGATCCCTTGAAATGCCCTGGCTCCGTGTGATTGAGTCCAAGGAGTAGTAGTTCTATAAGGTCTTGAGATCCCTTGAAATGACACGGCTTCATCTCACTGAGTCCTGGGAGTTGTAGTTCTGGGATCCCTTGAAATGCCCTGGCTCCGTGTGATTGAGTCCAAGGAGTAGTAGTTCTATAAGGTCTTGAGATCCCTTGAAATGACACGGCTTCATCTCACTGAGTCCTGGGAGTTGTAGTTCTGAGATCCCTTGAAATGCCCTGGCTCCATGTGATTGAGTCCAAGGAGTAGTAGTTCTATAAGGTCTTGAGATCCCTTGAAATGACACGGCTTCATCTCACTGAGTCCTCGGAGTTGTAGTTCTGGGATCCCTTGAAATGCCCTGGCTCCGTGTGATTGAGTCCAAGGAGTAGTAGTTCTATAAGGTCTTGAGATCCCTTGAAATGACATGGCTTCATCTCACTGAGTCCTGGGAGTTGTAGTTCTGGGATCCCTTGAAATGCCCTGGCTCCGTGTGATTGCGTCCAGGGAGTAGTAGTTCTATAAGGTCTTGAGATCCCTTGAAATGACACGGCTTCATCTCACTGAGTCCTGGGAGTTGTAGTTCTGGGATCCCTTGAAATGCCCTGGCTCCGTGTGATTGAGTCCAAGGAGTAGTAGTTCTATAAGGTCTTGAGATCCCTTGAAATGACACGGCTTCATCTCACTGAGTCCTGGGAGTTGTAGTTCTGGGATCCCTTGAAATGCCCTGGCTCCGTGTGATTGAGTCCAAGGAGTAGTAGTTCTATAAGGTCTTGAGATCCCTTGAAATGACACGGCTTCATCTCACTGAGTCCTGGGAGTTGTAGTTCTGGGATCCCTTGAAATGCCCTGGCTCCGTGTGATTGAGTCCAAGGAGTAGTAGTTCTATAAGGTCTTGAGATCCCTTGAAATGACATGGCTTCATCTCACTGAGTCCTCGGAGTTGTAGTTCTGGGATCCCTTGAAATGCCCTGGCTCCGTGTGATTGAGTCCAAGGAGTAGTAGTTCTATAAGGTCTTGAGATCCCTTGAAATGACACGGCTTCATCTCACTGAGTCCTGGGAGTTGTAGTTCTGAGATCCCTTGAAATGCCCTGGCTCCGTGTGATTGCGTCCAGGGAGTAGTAGTTCTATAAGGTCTTGAGATCCCTTGAAATGACACGGCTTCATCTCACTGAGTCCTGGGAGTTGTAGTTCTGAGATCCCTTGAAATGCCCTGGCTCCGTGTGATTGCGTCCAGGGAGTAGTAGTTCTATAAGGTCTTGAGATCCCTTGAAATGACACGGCTTCATCTCACTGAGTCCTGGGAGTTGTAGTTCTGGGATCCCTTGAAATGCCCTGGCTCCGTGTGATTGAGTCCAAGGAGTAGTAGTTCTATAAGGTCTTGAGATCCCTTGAAATGACACGGCTTCATCTCACTGAGTCCTGGGAGTTGTAGTTCTGGGATCCCTTGAAATGCCCTGGCTCCGTGTGATTGAGTCCAAGGAGTAGTAGTTCTATAAGGTCTTGAGATCCCTTGAAATGACACGGCTTCATCTCACTGAGTCCTGGGAGTTGTAGTTCTGGGATCCCTTGAAATGCCCTGGCTCCGTGTGATTGAGTCCAAGGAGTAGTAGTTCTATAAGGTCTTGAGATCCCTTGAAATGACATGGCTTCATCTCACTGAGTCCTCGGAGTTGTAGTTCTGGGATCCCTTGAAATGCCCTGGCTCCGTGTGATTGAGTCCAAGGAGTAGTAGTTCTATAAGGTCTTGAGATCCCTTGAAATGACACGGCTTCATCTCACTGAGTCCTGGGAGTTGTAGTTCTGAGATCCCTTGAAATGCCCTGGCTCCGTGTGATTGCGTCCAGGGAGTAGTAGTTCTATAAGGTCTTGAGATCCCTTGAAATGACACGGCTTCATCTCACTGAGTCCTGGGAGTTGTAGTTCTGGGATCCCTTGAAATGCCCTGGCTCCGTGTGATTGAGTCCAAGGAGTAGTAGTTCTATAAGGTCTTGAGATCCCTTGAAATGACACGGCTTCATCTCACTGAGTCCTGGGAGTTGTAGTTCTGGGATCCCTTGAAATGCCCTGGCTCCGTGTGATTGAGTCCAAGGAGTAGTAGTTCTATAAGGTCTTGAGATCCCTTGAAATGACACGGCTTCATCTCACTGAGTCCTGGGAGTTGTAGTTCTGGGATCCCTTGAAATGCCCTGGCTCCGTGTGATTGAGTCCAAGGAGTAGTAGTTCTATAAGGTCTTGAGATCCCTTGAAATGACACGGCTTCATCACACTGAGTCCTGGGAGTTGTAGTTCTGGGATCCCTTGAAATGCCCTGGCTCCGTGTGATTGAGTCCAAGGAGTAGTAGTTCTATAAGGTCTTGAGATCCCTTGAAATGACATGGCTTCATCTCACTGAGTCCTCGGAGTTGTAGTTCTGGGATCCCTTGAAATGCCCTGGCTCCGTGTGATTGAGTCCAAGGAGTAGTAGTTCTATAAGGTCTTGAGATCCCTTGAAATGACACGGCTTCATCTCACTGAGTCCTCGGAGTTGTAGTTCTGGGATCCCTTGAAATGCCCTGGCTCCGTGTGATTGAGTCCAAGGAGTAGTAGTTCTATAAGGTCTTGAGATCCCTTGAAATGACATGGCTTCATCTCACTGAGTCCTGGGAGTTGTAGTTCTGGGATCCCTTGAAATGCCCTGGCTCCGTGTGATTGAGTCCAAGGAGTAGTAGTTCTATAAGGTCTTGAGATCCCTTGAAATGACACGGCTTCATCTCACTGAGTCCTGGGAGTTGTAGTTCTGAGATCCCTTGAAATGCCCTGGCTCCGTGTGATTGCGTCCAGGGAGTAGTAGTTCTATAAGGTCTTGAGATCCCTTGAAATGACACGGCTTCATCTCACTGAGTCCTGGGAGTTGTAGTTCTGAGATCCCTTGAAATGCCCTGGCTCCGTGTGATTGCGTCCAGGGAGTAGTAGTTCTATAAGGTCTTGAGATCCCTTGAAATGACACGGCTTCATCTCACTGAGTCCTGGGAGTTGTAGTTCTGGGATCCCTTGAAATGCCCTGGCTCCGTGTGATTGAGTCCAAGGAGTAGTAGTTCTATAAGCTCTTGAGATCCCTTGAAATGACACGGCTTCATCTCACTGAGTCCTGGGAGTTGTAGTTCTGGGATCCCTTGAAATGCCCTGGCTCCGTGTGATTGAGTCCAAGGAGTAGTAGTTCTATAAGGTCTTGAGATCCCTTGAAATGACACGGCTTCATCTCACTGAGTCCTGGGAGTTGTAGTTCTGGGATCCCTTGAAATGCCCTGGCTCCGTGTGATTGAGTCCAAGGAGTAGTAGTTCTATAAGGTCTTGAGATCCCTTGAAATGACACGGCTTCATCTCACTGAGTCCTGGGAGTTGTAGTTCTGGGATCCCTTGAAATGCCCTGGCTCCGTGTGATTGAGTCCAAGGAGTAGTAGTTCTATAAGGTCTTGAGATCCCTTGAAATGACACGGCTTCATCTCACTGAGTCCTGGGAGTTGTAGTTCTGGGATCCCTTGAAATGCCCTGGCTCCGTGTGATTGAGTCCAAGGAGTAGTAGTTCTATAAGGTCTTGAGATCCCTTGAAATGACACGGCTTCATCTCACTGAGTCCTCGGAGTTGTAGTTCTGGGATCCCTTGAAATGCCCTGGCTCCGTGTGATTGAGTCCAAGGAGTAGTAGTTCTATAAGGTCTTGAGATCCCTTGAAATGACACGGCTTCATCTCACTGAGTCCTCGGAGTTGTAGTTCTGGGATCCCTTGAAATGCCCTGGCTCCATGTGATTGAGTCCAAGGAGTAGTAGTTCTATAAGGTCTTGAGATCCCTTGAAATGACACGGCTTCATCTCACTGAGTCCTGGGAGTTGTAGTTCTGGGATCCCTTGAAATGCCCTGGCTCCGTGTGATTGAGTCCAAGGAGTAGTAGTTCTATAAGGTCTTGAGATCCCTTGAAATGACACGGCTTCATCTCACTGAGTCCTGGGAGTTGTAGTTCTGAGATCCCTTGAAATGCCCTGGCTCCGTGTGATTGCGTCCAGGGAGTAGTAGTTCTATAAGGTCTTGAGATCCCTTGAAATGACACGGCTTCATCTCACTGAGTCCTGGGAGTTGTAGTTCTGGGATCCCTTGAAATGCCCTGGCTCCGTGTGATTGCGTCCAGGGAGTAGTAGTTCTATAAGGTCTTGAGATCCCTTGAAATGACACGGCTTCATCTCACTGAGTCCTGGGAGTTGTAGTTCTGAGATCCCTTGAAATGCCCTGGCTCCGTGTGATTGCGTCCAGGGAGTAGTAGTTCTATAAGGTCTTGAGATCCCTTGAAATGACACGGCTTCATCTCACTGAGTCCTGGGAGTTGTAGTTCTGGGATCCCTTGAAATGCCCTGGCTCCGTGTGATTGAGTCCAAGGAGTAGTAGTTCTATAAGGTCTTGAGATCCCTTGAAATGACACGGCTTCATCTCACTGAGTCCTGGGAGTTGTAGTTCTGGGATCCCTTGAAATGCCCTGGCTCCGTGTGATTGAGTCCAAGGAGTAGTAGTTCTATAAGGTCTTGAGATCCCTTGAAATGACACGGCTTCATCTCACTGAGTCCTGGGAGTTGTAGTTCTGGGATCCCTTGAAATGCCCTGGCTCCGTGTGATTGAGTCCAAGGAGTAGTAGTTCTATAAGGTCTTGAGATCCCTTGAAATGACACGGCTTCATCTCACTGAGTCCTGGGAGTTGTAGTTCTGGGATCCCTTGAAATGCCCTGGCTCCGTGTGATTGAGTCCAAGGAGTAGTAGTTCTATAAGGTCTTGAGATCCCTTGAAATGACACGGCTTCATCTCACTGAGTCCTGGGAGTTGTAGTTCTGGGATCCCTTGAAATGCCCTGGCTCCGTGTGATTGAGTCCAAGGAGTAGTAGTTCTATAAGGTCTTGAGATCCCTTGAAATGACACGGCTTCATCTCACTGAGTCCTCGGAGTTGTAGTTCTGGGATCCCTTGAAATGCCCTGGCTCCGTGTGATTGAGTCCAAGGAGTAGTAGTTCTATAAGGTCTTGAGATCCCTTGAAATGACACGGCTTCATCTCACTGAGTCCTCGGAGTTGTAGTTCTGGGATCCCTTGAAATGCCCTGGCTCCATGTGATTGAGTCCAAGGAGTAGTAGTTCTATAAGGTCTTGAGATCCCTTGAAATGACACGGCTTCATCTCACTGAGTCCTGGGAGTTGTAGTTCTGGGATCCCTTGAAATGCCCTGGCTCCGTGTGATTGAGTCCAAGGAGTAGTAGTTCTATAAGGTCTTGAGATCCCTTGAAATGACACGGCTTCATCTCACTGAGTCCTGGGAGTTGTAGTTCTGAGATCCCTTGAAATGCCCTGGCTCCGTGTGATTGCGTCCAGGGAGTAGTAGTTCTATAAGGTCTTGAGATCCCTTGAAATGACACGGCTTCATCTCACTGAGTCCTGGGAGTTGTAGTTCTGGGATCCCTTGAAATGCCCTGGCTCCGTGTGATTGAGTCCAAGGAGTAGTAGTTCTATAAGGTCTTGAGATCCCTTGAAATGACATGGCTTCATCTCACTGAGTCCTGGGAGTTGTAGTTCTGGGATCCCTTGAAATGCCCTGGCTCCGTGTGATTGAGTCCAAGGAGTAGTAGTTCTATAAGGTCTTGAGATCCCTTGAAATGACACGGCTTCATCTCACTGAGTCCTGGGAGTTGTAGTTCTGGGATCCCTTGAAATGCCCTGGCTCCGTGTGATTGAGTCCAAGGAGTAGTAGTTATATAAGGTCTTGAGATCCCTTGAAATGACACGGCTTCATCTCACTGAGTCCTCGGAGTTGTAGTTCTGGGATCCCTTGAAATGCCCTGGCTCCGTGTGATTGAGTCCAAGGAGTAGTAGTTCTATAAGGTCTTGAGATCCCTTGAAATGACACGGCTTCATCTCACTGAGTCCTCGGAGTTGTAGTTCTGGGATCCCTTGAAATGCCCTGGCTCCGTGTGATTGAGTCCAAGGAGTAGTAGTTCTATAAGGTCTTGAGATCCCTTGAAATGACACGGCTTCATCTCACTGAGTCCTGGGAGTTGTAGTTCTGGGATCCCTTGAAATGCCCTGGCTCCGTGTGATTGAGTCCAAGGAGTAGTAGTTCTATAAGGTCTTGAGATCCCTTGAAATGACACGGCTTCATCTCACTGAGTCCTGGGAGTTGTAGTTCTGGGATCCCTTGAAATGCCCTGGCTCCGTGTGATTGAGTCCAAGGAGTAGTAGTTCTATAAGGTCTTGAGATCCCTTGAAATGACATGGCTTCATCTCACTGAGTCCTCGGAGTTGTAGTTCTGGGATCCCTTGAAATGCCCTGGCTCCGTGTGATTGAGTCCAAGGAGTAGTAGTTCTATAAGGTCTTGAGATCCCTTGAAATGACACGGCTTCATCTCACTGAGTCCTGGGAGTTGTAGTTCTGAGATCCCTTGAAATGCCCTGGCTCCGTGTGATTGCGTCCAGGGAGTAGTAGTTCTATAAGGTCTTGAGATCCCTTGAAATGACACGGCTTCATCTCACTGAGTCCTGGGAGTTGTAGTTCTGGGATCCCTTGAAATGCCCTGGCTCCGTGTGATTGAGTCCAAGGAGTAGTAGTTCTATAAGGTCTTGAGATCCCTTGAAATGACACGGCTTCATCTCACTGAGTCCTGGGAGTTGTAGTTCTGGGATCCCTTGAAATGCCCTGGCTCCGTGTGATTGAGTCCAAGGAGTAGTAGTTCTATAAGGTCTTGAGATCCCTTGAAATGACACGGCTTCATCTCACTGAGTCCTGGGAGTTGTAGTTCTGGGATCCCTTGAAATGCCCTGGCTCCGTGTGATTGAGTCCAAGGAGTAGTAGTTCTATAAGGTCTTGAGATCCCTTGAAATGACACGGCTTCATCTCACTGAGTCCTGGGAGTTGTAGTTCTGGGATCCCTTGAAATGCCCTGGCTCCGTGTGATTGAGTCCAAGGAGTAGTAGTTCTATAAGGTCTTGAGATCCCTTGAAATGACATGGCTTCATCTCACTGAGTCCTCGGAGTTGTAGTTCTGGGATCCCTTGAAATGCCCTGGCTCCGTGTGATTGAGTCCAAGGAGTAGTAGTTCTATAAGGTCTTGAGATCCCTTGAAATGACACGGCTTCATCTCACTGAGTCCTCGGAGTTGTAGTTCTGGGATCCCTTGAAATGCCCTGGCTCCGTGTGATTGAGTCCAAGGAGTAGTAGTTCTATAAGGTCTTGAGATCCCTTGAAATGACATGGCTTCATCTCACTGAGTCCTGGGAGTTGTAGTTCTGGGATCCCTTGAAATGCCCTGGCTCCGTGTGATTGAGTCCAAGGAGTAGTAGTTCTATAAGGTCTTGAGATCCCTTGAAATGACACGGCTTCATCTCACTGAGTCCTGGGAGTTGTAGTTCTGAGATCCCTTGAAATGCCCTGGCTCCGTGTGATTGCGTCCAGGGAGTAGTAGTTCTATAAGGTCTTGAGATCCCTTGAAATGACACGGCTTCATCTCACTGAGTCCTGGGAGTTGTAGTTCTGAGATCCCTTGAAATGCCCTGGCTCCGTGTGATTGCGTCCAGGGAGTAGTAGTTCTATAAGGTCTTGAGATCCCTTGAAATGACACGGCTTCATCTCACTGAGTCCTGGGAGTTGTAGTTCTGGGATCCCTTGAAATGCCCTGGCTCCGTGTGATTGAGTCCAAGGAGTAGTAGTTCTATAAGGTCTTGAGATCCCTTGAAATGACACGGCTTCATCTCACTGAGTCCTGGGAGTTGTAGTTCTGGGATCCCTTGAAATGCCCTGGCTCCGTGTGATTGAGTCCAAGGAGTAGTAGTTCTATAAGGTCTTGAGATCCCTTGAAATGACACGGCTTCATCTCACTGAGTCCTGGGAGTTGTAGTTCTGGGATCCCTTGAAATGCCCTGGCTCCGTGTGATTGAGTCCAAGGAGTAGTAGTTCTATAAGGTCTTGAGATCCCTTGAAATGACACGGCTTCATCTCACTGAGTCCTGGGAGTTGTAGTTCTGGGATCCCTTGAAATGCCCTGGCTCCGTGTGATTGAGTCCAAGGAGTAGTAGTTCTATAAGGTCTTGAGATCCCTTGAAATGACACGGCTTCATCTCACTGAGTCCTGGGAGTTGTAGTTCTGGGATCCCTTGAAATGCCCTGGCTCCGTGTGATTGAGTCCAAGGAGTAGTAGTTCTATAAGGTCTTGAGATCCCTTGAAATGACACGGCTTCATCTCACTGAGTCCTCGGAGTTGTAGTTCTGGGATCCCTTGAAATGCCCTGGCTCCGTGTGATTGAGTCCAAGGAGTAGTAGTTCTATAAGGTCTTGAGATCCCTTGAAATGACACGGCTTCATCTCACTGAGTCCTCGGAGTTGTAGTTCTGGGATCCCTTGAAATGCCCTGGCTCCATGTGATTGAGTCCAAGGAGTAGTAGTTCTATAAGGTCTTGAGATCCCTTGAAATGACACGGCTTCATCTCACTGAGTCCTGGGAGTTGTAGTTCTGGGATCCCTTGAAATGCCCTGGCTCCGTGTGATTGAGTCCAAGGAGTAGTAGTTCTATAAGGTCTTGAGATCCCTTGAAATGACACGGCTTCATCTCACTGAGTCCTGGGAGTTGTAGTTCTGAGATCCCTTGAAATGCCCTGGCTCCGTGTGATTGCGTCCAGGGAGTAGTAGTTCTATAAGGTCTTGAGATCCCTTGAAATGACACGGCTTCATCTCACTGAGTCCTGGGAGTTGTAGTTCTGGGATCCCTTGAAATGCCCTGGCTCCGTGTGATTGCGTCCAGGGAGTAGTAGTTCTATAAGGTCTTGAGATCCCTTGAAATGACACGGCTTCATCTCACTGAGTCCTGGGAGTTGTAGTTCTGAGATCCCTTGAAATGCCCTGGCTCCGTGTGATTGCGTCCAGGGAGTAGTAGTTCTATAAGGTCTTGAGATCCCTTGAAATGACACGGCTTCATCTCACTGAGTCCTGGGAGTTGTAGTTCTGGGATCCCTTGAAATGCCCTGGCTCCGTGTGATTGAGTCCAAGGAGTAGTAGTTCTATAAGGTCTTGAGATCCCTTGAAATGACACGGCTTCATCTCACTGAGTCCTGGGAGTTGTAGTTCTGGGATCCCTTGAAATGCCCTGGCTCCGTGTGATTGAGTCCAAGGAGTAGTAGTTCTATAAGGTCTTGAGATCCCTTGAAATGACACGGCTTCATCTCACTGAGTCCTGGGAGTTGTAGTTCTGGGATCCCTTGAAATGCCCTGGCTCCGTGTGATTGAGTCCAAGGAGTAGTAGTTCTATAAGGTCTTGAGATCCCTTGAAATGACACGGCTTCATCTCACTGAGTCCTGGGAGTTGTAGTTCTGGGATCCCTTGAAATGCCCTGGCTCCGTGTGATTGAGTCCAAGGAGTAGTAGTTCTATAAGGTCTTGAGATCCCTTGAAATGACACGGCTTCATCTCACTGAGTCCTGGGAGTTGTAGTTCTGGGATCCCTTGAAATGCCCTGGCTCCGTGTGATTGAGTCCAAGGAGTAGTAGTTCTATAAGGTCTTGAGATCCCTTGAAATGACACGGCTTCATCTCACTGAGTCCTCGGAGTTGTAGTTCTGGGATCCCTTGAAATGCCCTGGCTCCGTGTGATTGAGTCCAAGGAGTAGTAGTTCTATAAGGTCTTGAGATCCCTTGAAATGACACGGCTTCATCTCACTGAGTCCTCGGAGTTGTAGTTCTGGGATCCCTTGAAATGCCCTGGCTCCATGTGATTGAGTCCAAGGAGTAGTAGTTCTATAAGGTCTTGAGATCCCTTGAAATGACACGGCTTCATCTCACTGAGTCCTGGGAGTTGTAGTTCTGGGATCCCTTGAAATGCCCTGGCTCCGTGTGATTGAGTCCAAGGAGTAGTAGTTCTATAAGGTCTTGAGATCCCTTGAAATGACACGGCTTCATCTCACTGAGTCCTGGGAGTTGTAGTTCTGAGATCCCTTGAAATGCCCTGGCTCCGTGTGATTGCGTCCAGGGAGTAGTAGTTCTATAAGGTCTTGAGATCCCTTGAAATGACACGGCTTCATCTCACTGAGTCCTGGGAGTTGTAGTTCTGGGATCCCTTGAAATGCCCTGGCTCCGTGTGATTGAGTCCAAGGAGTAGTAGTTCTATAAGGTCTTGAGATCCCTTGAAATGACATGGCTTCATCTCACTGAGTCCTGGGAGTTGTAGTTCTGGGATCCCTTGAAATGCCCTGGCTCCGTGTGATTGAGTCCAAGGAGTAGTAGTTCTATAAGGTCTTGAGATCCCTTGAAATGACACGGCTTCATCTCACTGAGTCCTGGGAGTTGTAGTTCTGGGATCCCTTGAAATGCCCTGGCTCCGTGTGATTGAGTCCAAGGAGTAGTAGTTATATAAGGTCTTGAGATCCCTTGAAATGACACGGCTTCATCTCACTGAGTCCTCGGAGTTGTAGTTCTGGGATCCCTTGAAATGCCCTGGCTCCGTGTGATTGAGTCCAAGGAGTAGTAGTTCTATAAGGTCTTGAGATCCCTTGAAATGACACGGCTTCATCTCACTGAGTCCTCGGAGTTGTAGTTCTGGGATCCCTTGAAATGCCCTGGCTCCATGTGATTGAGTCCAAGGAGTAGTAGTTCTATAAGGTCTTGAGATCCCTTGAAATGACATAGCTTCATCTCACTGAGTCCTGGGAGTTGTAGTTCTGGGATCCCTTGAAATGCCCTGGCTCCGTGTGATTGAGTCCAAGGAGTAGTAGTTCTATAAGGTCTTGAGATCCCTTGAAATGACATAGCTTCATCTCACTGAGTCCTCGGAGTTGTAGTTCTGGGATCCCTTGAAATGCCCTGGCTCCGTGTGATTGAGTCCAAGGAGTAGTAGTTCTATAAGGTCTTGAGATCCCTTGAAATGACATAGCTTCATCTCACTGAGTCCTGGGAGTTGTAGTTCTGGGATCCCTTGAAATGCCCTGGCTCCATGTGATTGAGTCCAAGGAGTAGTAGTTCTATAAGGTCTTGAGATCCCTTGAAATGACATAGCTTCATCTCACTGAGTCCTCGGAGTTGTAGTTCTGGGATCCCTTGAAATGCCCTGGCTCCGTGTGATTGCGTCCAGGGAGTAGTAGTTCTATAAGGTCTTGAGATCCCTTGAAATGACACGGCTTCATCTCACTGAGTCCTCGGAGTTGTAGTTCTGGGATCCCTTGAAATGCCCTGGCTCCATGTGATTGAGTCCAAGGAGTAGTAGTTCTATAAGGTCTTGAGATCCCTTGAAATGACACGGCTTCATCTCACTGAGTCCTCGGAGTTGTAGTTCTGGGATCCCTTGAAATGCCCTGGCTCCATGTGATTGAGTCCAAGGAGTAGTAGTTCTATAAGGTCTTGAGATCCCTTGAAATGACACGGCTTCATCTCACTGAGTCCTCGGAGTTGTAGTTCTGGGATCCCTTGAAATGCCCTGGCTCCGTGTGATTGAGTCCAAGGAGTAGTAGTTCTATAAGGTCTTGAGATCCCTTGAAATGACACGGCTTCATCTCACTGAGTCCTCGGAGTTGTAGTTCTGGGATCCCTTGAAATGCCCTGGCTCCATGTGATTGAGTCCAAGGAGTAGTAGTTCTATAAGGTCTTGAGATCCCTTGAAATGACATAGCTTCATCTCACTGAGTCCTCGGAGTTGTAGTTCTGGGATCCCTTGAAATGCCCTGGCTCCATGTGATTGAGTCCAAGGAGTAGTAGTTCTATAAGGTCTTGAGATCCCTTGAAATGACATAGCTTCATCTCACTGAGTCCTCGGAGTTGTAGTTCTGGGATCCCTTGAAATGCCCTGGCTCCGTGTGATTGAGTCCAAGGAGTAGTAGTTCTATAAGGTCTTGAGATCCCTTGAAATGACACGGCTTCATCTCACTGAGTCCTGGGAGTTGTAGTTCTGGGATCCCTTGAAATGCCCTGGCTCCGTGTGATTGAGTCCAAGGAGTAGTAGTTCTATAAGGTCTTGAGAACCCTTGAAATGACATAGCTTCATCTCACTGAGTCCTCGGAGTTGTAGTTCTGGGATCCCTTGAAATGCCCTGGCTCCATGTGATTGAGTCCAAGGAGTAGTAGTTCTATAAGGTCTTGAGATCCCTTGAAATGACACGGCTTCATCTCACTGAGTCCTGGGAGTTGTAGTTCTGAGATCCCTTGAAATGCCCCGGCTCCATGTAATTGAGTCCAGGGAGTAGTAGTTCTATAAGGTCTTGAGATCCCTTGAAATGACACGGCTTCATCTCACTGAGTCCTGGGAGTTGTAGTTCTATAAGGTCTCTAAGCCTCCTGAACTGTCAGGCTCCATGTGATGGGAGTTGTAGTTCTAGAAGGTCTCGAGATCCCTTGAACTGCCCAGTCTCCATGTGCTGGGAGTTGTAGTTCAACAAGATCTTGGGATCTCTTAAAATGCCATAGCTCCATGCAACTGAGCCCTGGCAGTTGTAGTTCTATCAAATCTCTAAGCCCTCTGAAATTTCCAGTCTCCATGTGTTAGGAGTTGTAGTTCAACAAGATCTTGGGATCTCTTAAAATGCCATAGCTCCATGCAACTGAGCCCTGGCAGTTGTAGTTCTATGAAATCTCTAAGCCCTCTGAAATTCCCAGTCTCTATGTGCTGGGAGTTGTAGTTCAACAAGATCTTGGGATCTCTTAAAATGCCATAGCTCCATGCGACTGAGCCCTAGCAGTTGTAGTTCTATCAAATCTCTAAGCCCTCTGAAATTCCCAGTCTCCATGTGCTGGGAGTTGTAGTTCAACAAGATCTTGGGATCTCTTAAAATGCTATAGCTCCATGCAACTGAGCCCTGGCAGTTGTAGTTCTATGAAATCTCTTAAGCCCTCTGAAATTTCCAGTCTCCGTGTGATGGGAGTTGTAGTTCAACAAGATCTTGGGATCTCTTAAAATGCCATAGCTCCATGCAACTGAGCCCTGGCAGTTGTAGTTCTATGAAATCTCTAAGCCCTCTGAAATTCCCAGTCTCTATGTGCTGGGAGTTGTAGTTCAACAAGATCTTGGGATCTCTTAAAATGCCATAGCTCCATGCGACTGAGCCCTGGCAGTTGTAGTTCTATGAAATCTCGTAAGCCCTCTGAAATTTCCAGTCTCCGTGTGATGGGAGTTATAGTTCTATAAGGTCTTGAGATCCCTCGAAATACCATGGCTCCATGCTATGGAGTCTTGGGAGTTGTAGTTCTCCATGTGACTAGAGTCCTAGGAGTTGTAGTTCTGAGATCCCTTGAAATGCCCCGGCTCCATGTAATTGAGTCCAGGGAGTAGTAGTTCTATAAGGTCTTGAGATCCCTTGAAATGACACGGCTTCATCTCACTGAGTCCTGGGAGTTGTAGTTCTATAAGGTCTCTAAGCCTCCTGAACTGTCAGGCTCCATGTGATGGGAGTTGTAGTTCTAGAAGGTCTCGAGATCCCTTGAACTGCCCAGTCTCCATGTGCTGGGAGTTGTAGTTCAACAAGATCTTGGGATCTCTTAAAATGCCATAGCTCCATGCGACTGAGCCCTGGCAGTTGTAGTTCTATCAAATCTCTAAGCCCTCTGAAATTTCCAGTCTCCATGTGTTGGGAGTTGTAGTTCAACAAGATCTTGGGATCTCTTAAAATGCTATAGCTCCATGCGACTGAGCCCTGGCAGTTGTAGTTCTATGAGGTCTCTAGGCCCTCTGAAATTCCCATGCTCCATGTGATGGGAGTTGTAGTTCTATAAGGTCTTGAGATCCCTCGAAGTGCCATGGCTCCATGCTATGGAGTCTTGGGAGATGTAGTTCTCCATATGACCAGAGACCTGGGTGTTGTAATTTTTCCAAGGCCTTGAAACCCCTTGAACAGCAATGGCTCCACACGACAAGAGTCTTGGGAGTTATAGTTCTATAAGGTCTTGCGATCCCTTGAGCAGCCCTGGCTCCATAAGCATTCATTCTATGCTCAGAGACATCCTTTCGACACATCGCTTCCATGGGAACCAACACTGTGGTTGGAAACACACAACCTCTCCCAAGGAAGACATGTCAGCCGATGACAACAGTTGACAACAGCCCCAGAAACAACAACAACAACAGCAACAACAGGTTGGGCCACAAATCTGGAAATGGCCAACGCCAACAGCTGGAGCGTGGGTTTATGCTAGTTAGACTGGAAACAACAAGCCTCACCTGCCAGGGAAAATGCCATGCTGAAAGCATAGGATGCTAGAGTTGGGAGGAACCCCAAAGGCCATCCAGACTGTCCTCTTCTGCCATAAAGGAAGGCACCATTTGATCCCTCCTGACAGATAGCCGTCCAGCCTCTGCTTGAAGACTTCCATAAGATGCTAGATTTGGAAGGGACCCCAAAGGTCATCCAGTCCAACCCCCCTTCTGCCAGGCAGAAAGATAGAATTACTACTATAGTAATTTCATAGTATTATACTATACTATAATATACTATAGTATTATCCATTGTTATCTATTATTATTATTATTATTATTATTATTATTATTATTATTATTATTATTTATACTCACATTATTAACATTATCACATTATTATTAATACTCGATATTATCCATTATTATTATTATTATTATTATTATTATTTATACTCACAGTGATGGAAGGGACCCCAAAAGGTTATCCAGTCCAACCCCCTTCTGCCAGGCAGGAAGATAGAATTACTACTATATTATTATCCATTGTTATTATTATCATCAGTATTATTATTATTAATACTTACAGTGTTGGAAGGGACCCCAGTCCAACCCCCTTCTGCCGGGTAGGAAGATAGAATTACTACTATATTATTATCCATTATTATTATTATTATTATTATTACTCACAGTGATGGACGGGACCCCAAAGGTCATCCAGTCCAGCCCCCTTCTGCCGGGCAGGAAGATTGAATTACTACTATATTATTATCCATTATTATTATTAATAATAATACTCACATTATTAACATTATCACATTATTATTAATACTCAATATTATCCATTATTATTATTATTTATACTCAGTGTTGGAAGGGACCCCCAAAGGTCATCCAGTCCAACCCCCTTCTGCCAGGCAGGATAGAATTATTACTATATTATTATCCGTTATTATCCATTATTATTATTAATAATAATAATAATAATACTCACAGTGTTGGAAGGAACCCCAAAGGTCATCCAGTCCAACCCCCTTCTGCCAGGCAGGAAGATAGAATTATTACTATATTATTATCCGTTATTATCCATTATTATTATTATTAATAATAATAATAATAATAATAATAATAATAATACTCACAGTGTTGGAAGGAACCCCAAAGGTCATCCAGTCCAACCCCCTTCTGCCAGGCAGGAAGATAGAATTATTACTATATTATTATCCGTTATTATCCATTATTATTATTATTATTAATAATAATAATAATAATAATAATAATAATAATAATAATAATAATACTCACAGTGTTGGAAGGAACCCCAAAGGTCATCCAGTCCAACCCCCTTCTGCCAGGCAGGAAGATAGAATTACTACTATATTATTATCCATTATTATCCATTATTATTATTAATACTCACAGTGTTGGAAGGGACCCCAAAAGGTCATCCAGTCCAACCCCCTTCTGCTTGGCAGAAAGATAGAATTACTACTATACTATTATCCATTATTATCTATTATTATTATTACTATTATTTATACTCAAAGTGTTGGAAGGGACCCCAATGGTCATTCAGCCCACCCTCTTTGTGCCATCAAGGAAGACACCGTTAGATCCCTCCTGACAGATGGCCATCCAGACTCTAGTTCAAAACCTCCAGAGAAGGAGACTCAGAAAACGAGGCCTGACCAAAACAGAAGAGAGTGGGACTATGGCTTCCCTCTATCTAAACACTAATTCCTGTTGATGCAATCTTGAAAAACTTAGGTGCACTTTCATAAGGACTAACACCTGACTGCATTTATTTAAAAACAATCCCCTTATGACAGAACCGACAATTGTATCCACAAAGAATGGTTTCCTAAACAAACAGCAAGCATGCAACTGTTGCTGAGACCAGAAACATTTTGGATTGTGGAGTATTGTGCCCATTGGGAAACTGAGCAATAATAGCCCAAAACAATACAAATAATAGTAATAATAATAATAATCATGATTATAATGATACTAGGTTGAATCTCCTTTGTTAGAAATGCTGAGACCAGAAATGTTTTGGATTTTGGAGTATTGTGCCCATTGGGAAACTGAGCAAGAATAGCCCAAAACAATACAAATAATAGTAATAATAACAATACAATACAAATAATAGTAGTAATAATAATGATAATAATAATCATCATGGTGATGATAATACTGGGTTGAGTCTCCCTTATTAGAAATGCTGAGACCAGAAACATTTTGGATTTTGGAGTATTGTGCCCATTGGGAAACTGAGCAATAACAGCCCAAAACAATACAAATAATAGTAATAATAATAATGATAATAATCATCATCATGATGATGATACTGGGTTGTATCTGCCTTGTTAGAAATGCTGAGACTAGGAGCATGTTGGATTTTGGAGCATTGTGCCCATTTGGACACAGTAATAATAGCCCAAAACACCCCTAGAAAAAGACATAATAATAATAATGATACTCATAATGATAATAATCATAATACTGGGTTGAGTCTCCCTTATTAGAAATGCTGAGACCAGAAGCATTTTGGATTTTTTGGAGTATTTGCATACACATCATGAGATATCTTGGTAACAAGACCCAAACACTAAATCCATTGATTTCTCATAGACACATAGGCCATTTTCAATCATTTTGTGCCTGGAACCAATCATGAGATATCATGGAGAGATGCGATCCAAGTCCAAACACCGAATTACACTGAGGTTTCATAGACAGACAGTCAGGTCATTTTATATTATACACCATATATATCCAATCCTGTTGTAGTTGTGTACATTGGCAAAGGTGTCACTCCCTTGGATCATTTTGGAGAGCCTCGCCTTCTGTATGAAGGAGAACTCAAATAATAATAACAACAACAACAACAACAACGCAAAGAAGTTGATGAAACCATGGATCATATCCTCAGCTGCTGTAAGAAAATTGCACAGACAGACTACAAACAGAGGCACAACTATGTGGCCCAAAGGATTCATTGGAACTTATGCCTCAAGTACCACCTGCCAGCAGCAAAGAACTGGTGGGATCACAAACCTGCAAAAGTATTGGAAAATGAGCATGCAAAGATACTGTGGGACTTCCGAATCCAGACTGACAAAGTTCTGGAACACAACACACCAGACATCACAGTTGTGGAAAAGAAAAAAGTTTGGATTATTGATGTCGCCATCCCAGGGGACACTCGCATTGACAAAAAACAACAGGAAAAACTCAGCCGCTATCAGGACCTCAAGATTGAAGAAACCAGTGCAGGTGGTCCCGGTGGTGATGGGCACACTGGGTGCCGTGCCAAAAGATCTCAGCCAGCATTTGGAAACAATAGACATTGACAAAATCACGATCTGCCAACTGCAAAAGGCCACCCTACTGGGATCTGTGCACATCATCCGAAAATACATCACACAGTCCTAGACTCTTGGGAAGTGTTCGACTTGTGATTTTGTGATACGAAATCCAGCATGTCTATCTTGTTTGGTGTGTCATAAAATAATAATAATAATAATAATAATAATAATAATAATAATAATAATAATAGAGTGAAATAATAAATGCAATAATAATAATAATAATAATACATCACACAGCCCTAGACACTTGGGAAGTGTTTGACTTGTGATTTTGTGATACGAAATCCAGCATATCTATCTTGTTTGCTGTGTCATAAAATAATAATAATAATAATAATAATAGAGTGAAATAATAAATGCAATGATAATAATAATAATAATAATAATAATAATAATAATACATCACACAGCCCTAGACACTTGGGAAGTGTTTGACTTGTGATTTTGCGATACGAAATCCAGCATGTCTATCTTGTTTGGTGTGTCATAAAATAATAATAATAATAATAATAATAATAATAATAATAATAATAATAATAATAATACATCACAGAGCCCTAGACACTTGGGAAGTGTTCGACTTGTGATTTTGTGAAACGAAATCCAGCATATCTATCTTGTTTGCTGTGTCATAATAAAATAGTAATAATAATAATAATAATAATACATCACAGAGCCCTAGACACTTGGGAAGTGTTCGACTTGTGATTTTGTGATAAGAAATCCAGCATGTCTATCTTGTTTGCTGTGTCATATTAAAATAGTAATAATAATAATAATAAATCGACTTGTGATTTTGTGATACAAAATCCAGCATATCTATCTTGTTTGCTGTGTCATAATAAAATAATAATAATAATAATAATAATAATAATAATAATAATAATAATAATAATAATAATACATCACAGAGCCCTAGACACTTGGGAAGTGTTCGACTTGTGATTTTGTGATAAGAAATCCAGCATGTCTATTTTGTTTGCTGTGTCGTAATAAAATAGTAATAATAATAAATCGACTTGTGATTTTGTGATACGAAATCCAGCATATCTCTCTTGTTTGCTGTGTCATAATAAAATAATAATAATAATAATAATAATAATAATAATAATAATAATAATAATAATAATAATGGAACCACTTCAATATGGAAGGCCAGCGGCAGCCCATCATGCACATAACACTTCCCTCTTAAAACTCTCCTTTTGAGCACATTACTGCCCTCCGATCCTGGTCGGTGGCAATACCAAATGCTTCGAGTATCGTGAAAAGGCAAGACAAAATCTTTTTGGGGGTCTCTGTGCCCTCTTTTCCATCCGGATGACCCTAAATTGGCCCCTTTCCCCTCTGGATGTGCCCGAAACAAGGCCAGGGGGGGGGGGGGGAACATGCCTCATTTCCTTGCTGCACAGCCCTGGCATCCTGCCCACCTCCCTATGGCTCCACCCAGAAGGAAATCCATTCACCCATCTCCAACCGTTCTCTTTTTCCTTTTTGCCCAAATATCCCTCGATTCCGGTTCTTCCAAGCCGGCCTAAACTGGGCACTTTGGGGATGGCACCGTGCCAACAGCCACCAACCATGCCTCGGGCCTTTCTCACGAAACCAAGGGGTTTGGAGGGACATTTCATATTATGATTACGATGATGGTGATGATATTTATATCCTTCTTTCTTATCTCGGACGAGGAAGGAAAGCAAGGCAACGGCAGCATCCGAGTCATGTTTTCTCTCCGGTTTGTGCATTTTTAGCCGCATCCAAAGGCCTCTTTTGAGGGTCAGTTTCAGGGGAAAAGAGAAAAGATGCAAATAGCCCTTCCTCATAGCAATGTCCCTCCTTTCCAAAAGAAATATACCATAATATAATATTAAAATAGAATAGAATAGAGGAAAGGCTAGGGATTTGGCGACATTTAGTTCCTGCCAGCCACTGGCATTCCATCCACATCCAAAGGCCTCTTGGTCATTTCAGCCACATCTCTTATTTCCAAAAGGAATATAATCTATATATATAAAAGGGTAATGAAATTTCGGCCTAGGACAAAACAACAAATCTACACATCCCAGAAACACTAAACTTGGCAGCACAACCCCTCATCCATGCCTCTACGTTCATACAACAAAAAGAAAAGAAAAATAAAGTCCTAATTAGAGGGAGAGGAATCATCGTTTTTATCCAATTGCTGCCAGTTAGAAGGCTAAGCTCCGGCCACTTGGTCTCCTAGCAACCCACTCAGCCCAGGGGACAGGCAGAGTTAGGCCTCACTTAGGCCTCTTCCACACTGCCTATAAAATACAGATTATCTGATTTTAACTGGATTATATGGCAGTGTAGACTCAAGGCCCTTCCACACAGCTATATAACCCATTTATAATGGACTTAATGTCAGGGAAAAACCTTTACCCTTGACCTTAACTACTACCAATTCCTCAATACTTTATTTCCCATACCACCAGACTTCGCCACAGCAACGCGTGGCTGGGCACAGCTAGTATAATCTATATATATAAAAGAGTGATGCCATTACGGCGACCCACAAAACAACAAAACTACAGGCCCCCCAACCTCGAAATTTGACAACACAACCCATAATCCACGCCTCTAGGTTGATACAACAAAAAGAAAAGAAAAATAAAGTCCTAATTAGAGGGAAAGGAATAATTGTTTTTATCCAATTGCTGCCAGTTTAGAGGGCTAATCTCTGCCCACTTGGTCTCCTAGCAACCAACTCAGCCCAGGGGACAGGCAGACTTAGGCCTCACTTAGGCTTCTTCCACAGATTATTATAATCCAGTGCAAAACTAATTTGCACTGGATTATATGGCAGTGTAGACTCAAGGCCCTTCCACACAGCTATATAACCCAGTTATAATCTTATATTATCTGCTTTGCACTGGATTATCTTGACTCCACACTGCCATATAATCCACTTCAGTGTGCATTTTACTTCGCCACAGCAACGCATGGCCGGGCACAGCTAGTATAATATAATATATTGGTCATTGGCATTTCAGCCACATCCAAAGGCCTCTTGGTCATTTCAGCCACATTTCAGCCACATCTCTTATTGCCAAAAGGAATATAATATAATATAATATAATATAATATAATATAATATAATATAATATAATATAATATATTGGTCACTGGGATTTCATCCACATCCAAAGGCCTCTTGATCATTTCGCCACATCACTTATTTCCAAAAGGCATATAATATAATGTATTGGTCATTGGCATTTCAACCACATCCAAAGGCCTCTTGGTCATTTCAGCCACATTTCAGCCACATCTCTTATTGCCAAAAGGAATATAATATAATATAATATAATATAATATAATATAATATAATATATTGGTCACTGGGATTTCATCCACATCCAAAGGCCTCTTGATCATTTCGCCACATCACTTATTTCCAAAAGGCATATAATATAATGTATTGGTCATTGGCATTTCAACCACATCCAAAGGCCTCTTGGTCATTTCAGCCACATTTCAGCCACATCTCTTATTGCCAAAAGGAATATAATATAATATAATATAATATAATATAATATAATATAATATAATATAATATATTGGTCATTGGCATTTCAGCCACATCCAAAGACCTCTTGGTCATTTCAGCCACATTTCAGCCACATCTTTTATTTCCAAAAGGAATATAATATAATATATTGGTCATTGGCATTTCAGCCACATCCAAAAGAATCTTTTTAGGGTCACTTTTGGGGGAAGAGAGAAAGGATATAAGTGGCCCTTTCTTCTTTATAGCAATGTCTCTTATTTTCAAAAGGAATGTAATGTAACAATATAATATAATGTGAGAAAGAGAAAAAAAATGGAGTTTTGGTGTTATTGTAATGATGTCTCCCTCCAGTTCATGCCAGCCATTTCAGTCGAATCGAAGGCCTCTTTTAGGGGCATTTAACAAATAGGGAAGAGAGAAAGGATTATTATTATTATTATTATTATTATTATTATTATTATTATTATTATTATAAGAGAGAAAGGATGCAAGACCCCATTCTCTAGACTAATAGGGACCCTGTCCCTTTACAAAAGGAATATACATATATACACACACACACACACACACACACACACACACACACACACATATATATATATATATATATAAAAAATACTGTTTGGGGATGGAGGCAGAGAAAAGCAAGGCATCGGTGACATAATAGAGAAAGAGAAAAGCTAGGGATTGGTGGCATTTAAATGATGTCTTCCTCTAGTTCATGCCAGTCATCATCATCATCATCATCATCATCATGACTGTTTGGAAATGGAGGCAGTGAAAAGCAAGGCATTTGTGGCATTTAAATCATGCCTCCCTTTAGTTCATGCCTATCACCATCATTATTATTATTATTATTATTATTATTATTATTATGGCTGTTTGGGGATGGGATTTCACTGATGCCCCCCTTTAGCTCATGCCAGCCATCATTATCATAATTATTATGACTGTTTGGGGATGGAGGCAGTGAAAAACATGGCATTGGTGGCATTTAAATGATGTCTCCATTTAGTTCATGCCAGTCATCATCATCATTAGTATTATTATCACTATTGTTATTATTATTATTATGGCTGTTTGGGACTGGAGGCGGAGAAAAGCAAGGCTTCTGTGACATTTAAATCATGCCCGCTCCATTAGTTCATGCCATTATTATTATTATTATTATTATTATTATTATTATTATTATTATTATTCCAGTTTGGGAATGGAGGCGGAGAAAAGCAAGGCTTCTGTGACATTTAAATCATGCCCGCTCCATTAGTTCATGCCATTATTATTATTATTATTATTATTATTATTATTATTATTATTATTATTATTATTATTATGCCGGTTTGGGAATGGAGGCGGAGAAAAGCAAGGCTTCTGTGACATTTAAATCATGCCCGCTCCATTAGTTCATGCTATTATTATTATTATTATTAATATTATTATTATTATGCTGGTTTGGGAATGGAGGCGGAGAAAAGCAAGGCTTCTGTGACATTTAAATCATGCCCGCTCCATGAGTTCATGCCATTATTATTATTAATATTATTATTATTATGCTGGTTTGGGAATGGAGGCGGAGAAAAGCAAGGCTTCTGTGACATTTAAATCATGCCCGCTCCATTAGTTCATGCTATTATTATTATTAATATTATTATTATTATGCTGGTTTGGGAATGGAGGCGGAGAAAAGCAAGGCTTCTGTGACATTTAAATCATGCCCGCTCCATTAGTTCATGCTATTATTATTATTAATATTATTATTATTATGCTGGTTTGGGAATGGAGGCGGAGAAAAGCAAGGCTTCTGTGACATTTAAATCATGCCCGCTCCATTAGTTCATGCCATTATTATTATTAATATTATTATTATTATGCTGGTTTGGGAATGGAGGCGGAGAAAAGCAAGGCTTCTGTGACATTTAAATCATGCCCGCTCCATTAGTTCATGCTATTATTATTATTAATATTATTATTATTATGCTGGTTTGGGAATGGAGGCGGAGAAAAGCAAGGCTTCTGTGACATTTAAATCATGCCCGCTCCATTAGTTCATGCTATTATTATTATTAATATTATTATTATTATTATTATTATTATGCCGGTTTGGGAATGGAGGCGGAGAAAAGCAAGGCTTCTGTGACATTTAAATCATGCCCGCTCCATTAGTTCATGCTATTATTATTATATTATTATTATTATTATTATTATTATTATTATTATTATGCCGGTTTGGGAATGGAGGCGGAGAAAAGCAAGGCTTCTGTGACATTTAAATCATGCCCGCTCCATTAGTTCATGCCATTATTATATTATTATTATTATTATTATTATTATTATTATTATTATTATTATGCCGGTTTGGGAATGGAGGCGGAGAAAAGCAAGGCTTCTGTGACATTTAAATCATGCCCGCTCCATTAGTTCATGCCATTATTATTATTAATATTATTATTATTATGCTGGTTTGGGAATGGAGGCGGAGAAAAGCAAGGCTTCTGTGACATTTAAATCATGCCCGCTCCATTAGTTCATGCTATTATTATTATTATATTATTATTATTATTATTATTATTATTATTATTATTATTATTATTATGCCGGTTTGGGAATGGAGGCGGAGAAAAGCAAGGCTTCTGTGACATTTAAATCATGCCCGCTCCATTAGTTCATGCCATTATTATATTATTATTATTATTATTATTATTATTATTATTATTATTATTATGCCGGTTTGGGAATGGAGGCGGAGAAAAGCAAGGCTTCTGTGACATTTAAATCATGCCCGCTCCATTAGTTCATGCTATTATTATTATTAATATTATTATTATTATTATTATTATTATGCCGGTTTGGGAATGGAGGCGGAGAAAAGCAAGGCTTCTGTGACATTTAAATCATGCCCGCTCCATTAGTTCATGCTATTATTATTATATTATTATTATTATTATTATTATTATTATTATTATTATTATTATTATTATTATGCCGGTTTGGGAATGGAGGCGGAGAAAAGCAAGGCTTCTGTGACATTTAAATCATGCCCGCTCCATTAGTTCATGCCATTATTATATTATTATTATTATTATTATTATTATTATTATTATTATTATTATTATTATTATTATTATGCCGGTTTGGGAATGGAGGCGGAGAAAAGCAAGGCTTCTGTGACATTTAAATCATGCCCGCTCCATTAGTTCATGCCATTATTATTATTAATATTATTATTATTATGCTGGTTTGGGAATGGAGGCGGAGAAAAGCAAGGCTTCTGTGACATTTAAATCATGCCCGCTCCATGAGTTCATGCCATTATTATTATTATTATTATTATTATTATTATTATTATTATTATTATTATGCCGGTTTGGGAATGGAGGCGGAGAAAAGCAAGGCTTCTGTGACATTTAAATCATGCCCGCTCCATTAGTTCATGCTATTATTATTATTATTATTATATTATTATTATTATTATTATTATTATTATTATTATTATTATTATTATTATTATGCCGGTTTGGGAATGGAGGCGGAGAAAAGCAAGGCTTCTGTGACATTTAAATCATGCCCGCTCCATTAGTTCATGCCATTATTATATTATTATTATTATTATTATTATTATTATTATTATTATTATGCCGGTTTGGGAATGGAGGCGGAGAAAAGCAAGGCTTCTATGGCATTTAAATCATGCCCGCTCCATTAGTTCATGCCATTATTATTATTAATATTATTATTATTATTATTATGCTGGTTTGGGAATGGAGGCGGAGAAAAGCAAGGCTTCTGTGACATTTAAATCATGCCCGCTCCATTAGTTCATGCTATTATTATTATTATTATTATTATTATTATTATTATTATTATTATTATTATTATTATGCCGGTTTGGGAATGGAGGCGGAGAAAAGCAAGGCTTCTGTGACATTTAAATCATGCCCGCTCCATTAGTTCATGCTATTATTATTATATTATTATTATTATTATTATTATTATTATTATTATTATTATTATGCCGGTTTGGGAATGGAGGCGGAGAAAAGCAAGGCTTCTGTGACATTTAAATCATGCCCGCTCCATTAGTTCATGCCATTATTATATTATTATTATTATTATTATTATTATTATTATTATTATTATTATTATTATTATTATTATGCCGGTTTGGGAATGGAGGCGGAGAAAAGCAAGGCTTCTATGGCATTTAAATCATGCCCGCTCCATTAGTTCATGCCATTATTATTATTATTATTATTATTATTAATTGAATGCCTGTGTTTTATGTTTGGAATCCGACCTGGGTCCCTCCGAGGAGATAGGGCAGAATATAAAGAAATTATTATTATTATTATTATTATTATTATTATTATTATTATTATTATTATTATTATTCTCCCTTTTTCTCTCCACAGAGAGACCCAAAGTGGCTTCCATTAAAAACCTTTCAATATCAATGTACAAACACTGAAACATGAAATGCCATTGGCTCGAAAAGGCCTCTCTTTTGAGGCTCAGCTCCATTGAATCAACGGATGGGAAAGAGCAAGATAATATCATTTTAATAAAACATAGAAACATGGAAACATGGGGTGCCATTATCTCCAAAAGGCCTCTCTTTTGAGGCTCAGCTCCATTGAACCAATGAATGGGGAAGGGCAGAAAGGAGGCATCCAAGAAATAGACCGAGAAATATTATTATTCTTATTATTCTTATTATTCTTATTATTCTTATTATTATGGCAGTTTGGGAATGGAGGCAGAAAAAAGCAAGGCTTCTGTGGCATTTAAATCATGTCCGCTCCATTACTTCATGCTATTATTATTATTATTCATTGAATGTCTGTTTTTTATGTTTGGAATCCGCCCTGGGCCCCTCTGAGGAGATATGGCAGAATATAAATAAAGTATAATAATAATAATGATGATGATTAATATTATTATTCATTGAATGTCTGTATTTTATTTTTGGAATCTGCCTGGGTCCCTCCGAGGAGATAGAGCAGAATATAAATAAATTACTATTATTATTATTATTATTATTATTATTATTATTCGTTGAATGTCTTCGTTTTATGTTTGGAATCCGCCCTGGGTCCCTCTGAGGAGATAGGGCAGAATATAAAGTATTATTATTATTATTATGGTGGGAAAGAGCAAGATAATATCATTTTAATATATTATTATTATTATTATTATTATTCATTGAATGTCTGTGTTTTATGTTTGGAATCCGCCCTGGGTCCCTCTGAGGAGATATGGCAGAATATAAATAAAGTATAATAATAATAATGATGATGATGATTAATATTATTATTCATTGAATGTCTGTATTTTATTTTTGGAATCTGCCTGGGTCCCTCCGAGGAGATAGAGCAGAATATAAATAAATTACTATTATTATTATTATTATTATTTGTTGAATGTCTGCGTTTTATGTTTGGAATCCGCCCTGGGTCCCTCTGAGGAGATAGGGCAGAATATAAAGTATTATTATTATTATTATGATGGTGGGAAAGAGCAAGATAATATCATTTTAATATATTATTATTATTATTATTATTATTATTATTATTATTCATTGAATGTCTGTGTTTTATGTTTGGAATCCTCCCTGGGTCCCTCTGAGGAGACAGGGCAGAATATAAATAAAGTATTATTATTATTATTATTATTATTATTATTATTATTATTATTCCTCCTTTTTCTCTCCACAGAGACCCAAAGTGGCTTCCATTAAAAGATATCAATGTACAAACATGGAAACATGGGGTGCCATTGGCTCCGAAAGGCCTCTCTTTTGAGGCTCAGGTCCATTGAATCAATGGATGGGAAAGAGCAAGATAATATCATTTTAATATATTATTATTATTATTATTATTATTATTATTAGTCATTGAATGTCTGTGTTTTATGTTTGGAATCCGCCCTGGGTCCCTCTGAGGAGATAGGGCAGAATATAAAGTATTATTATTATTATTATTATTATTATTATTATTATTATTATTATTATTATTATTATTATTATGGTGTTTATACCCCCTTTTTCTCTCCACAGAGAGACCCAAAGTGGTTTCCATTCAAAGCCTTTTGATATCAATGTACAAACATAAAATGCCATTGGCTCCAAAAGGCCTCTCTTTTAAGGCTCAGCTCCATTGAATCAATGGATGGAGAAGAGCAAGATAATATTATTTTAATTTATTATTATTATTATTATTATTATTATTATTATTATTATTATTATTATTATTATGGTGTTTATACCCCCTTTTTCTCTCCACAGAGAGACCCAAAGTGGCTTCCATTTCGATATCATTTTAATCAAACGTACAAACATTGAAACATGGGATGCCATTGGCTCCAAAAGGCCTCTTTTGAGACTCAGCTCCATTCAATCAATGGATGGAGAAGAGCAAGATAATATCATTTTAATAAAACGTAGACCTTTCGATATCAATGTACAAACATTGAAACATGAAATGCCATTGGCTCCAAAAGGCCTCTCTTTTGAGGCTCAGCTCCATTGAATCAATGGATGGAGAAGAGCAAGATAATATCATTTTAATAAAAGGTAGAAACATGGAATGCCATTGGCTCCAAAAGGCCTCTCTTTTGAGGCTCAGCTCCATTGAATCAACGGATGGGAAAGAGCAAGATAATAGCATTTTAATATATTATTATTATTATGGTGTTTATACCCCCTTTTTCTCTCCACAGAGAGACCCAAAGTGGCTTCCATTAAAAGCCTTTCATTTTATCATTTTAATCAAACATACAAACATGGAAACATGTTTAATAATTAATAATGTTAATAATGTTAATTAATAATATTGTTTATACCCCCTTTTTCTCTGCACAGAGAGACCCAAAGTGGCTTCCATTAAAAGCCTTTTGGTATCATTTTAATAAAATGTACAAACATGGAAACATGGGGTGCCATTGGCTCCAAAAGGCCTCTCTTTTGAGGCTCAGCTCCATTGAATCAATGGATGGAGAAGAGCAAGATAATATCATTTTAATAAAAGGTAGAAACATGGAAACATGGGGTGCCATTGGCTCCAAAAGGCCTCTCTTTTGAGGCTCAGCTCCATTGAATCAATAGATGGAGAAGAGCAAGATAATATTATTTTAATAAAATGTACAAACATGGAAACATGGGGTGCCATTGGCTCCAAAAGGCCTCTGTTTTGAGGCTCAGCTCCATTGCATCAATGGATGGAGAAGAGCAAGATAATATTATTTTAATAAAATGTACAAACATGGAAACATGGGGTGCCATTGGCTCCAAAAGGCCTCTGTTTTGAGGCTCAGCTCCATTGCATCAATGGATGGAGAAGAGCAAGATAATATTATTTTAATAAAATGTACAAACATGGAAACATGGGGTGCCATTGGCTCCAATAGGCCTCTGTTTTGAGGCTCAGCTCCATTGAACCAACGGATGGGAAAGAGCAAGAGAAATAGCCCAGGATCTTGGATCCTTTCCTGCCCAAGACCTGCCAATCCTCCTTCCTCTGGATCCTTAAATCCTCGGGATGGAGCGCAGTGTCATTCATTCCGCATTCTTGCCTCTTTGGGGTGGGGCTGATATGGAGAAAGGGGCCTAAACATGGCACCAAACCCCTAGAAATCAACAAAGAAGTAAACAAACATCTCAGGAGAGGAAAGCGAGACAGAGAGATCGAGAGAGACTCACGGTGTCGGCATTGCGCTCATTGCCGGTTCGCAAAGACATCTTCTTCTTCTTCTCTTCTTCTTCCTCCTCCTCTTGTCCTTCCTCTCTTCCTTCCAAAAAGGGGCACAAAAAGAGGGGGTGCTGGGAGAGAGGGGGGCTCCCGATGGCCGGGAAATGGGGTTTTTTCTTGCCTTCTTTCCAGGCGGTTTTGTCTCCTTTCTCTTCCCGCAGAGAAAGGCAAAGGCGCTTCTCGCTGTTGCCTCCACATAAGGCTCTGTCCGATTTGGGGGGGCAAAAGAAAGGCAACGGTGGGGGGAATTAGGCCGATACAAGGCGAGAGAGATCCTCAAAGAGTGGGGAGCCCACCCCGCCCCCAATGGGACCCCCCAAATCCCCCTCCCCAAAACAATCCCCAAGGCCGCGTTCCTTGTCGCGCCGGATCAAGGGGCGTCCCAACCGGGGGTCACACGAGGATAAGGGTCCGGCCCAGGAAGCGGTTGCGGAGCGGGGGGTCCATGGCAGCGCCCCCCCGGAGGACAGGTCTCGGAGCCGGAGAGGCTTCTTTCCGGTGCCCCCCGCCCGGCCTCTCCCAAGGCTGGACGCGGAGAAGGAGGGAGGGAGGGGGGGGGGGGCGGGGCCACGAGCACGGAGGGGGAGGGGGAGCCAAGCTGAGCCCCGCCACGCCCCGCCCGACCGGCCCTTAAAGGCGCCGCTTCGCCTCTTGGGTCAAAAGAGACCCAGGGAGGGAGGGAGGGAGGGAGAAAAGAAGGAAAGAAAAAAGGAAGGAAGGGAGGGAAGGAGGAAAGAAGGGAGGAAGGAAGGAAGGGAGGGAGGGAGGGAGGGAGGAAGGAAGGAAGGAAAGAAAAAAGGAAGGGAGGGAGGGAAGGAGGAAGGAAGGGAGGAAGGAAGGAAGGGAGGGAGGGAGGGAGGGAGGAAGGAAGGAAGGAAAGAAAAAAGGAAGGGAGGGAGGGAAGGAGGAAGGAAGGGAGGAAGGAAGGAAGGGAGGGAGGGAGGGAGGAAGGAAGGAAGGAAAGAAAAAAGGAAGGGAGGGAGGGAAGGAGGAAGGAAGGGAGGAAGGAAAAAGGAAGGAAGGAAGAAAGGAAAAAGAGAGGGAGGAAAGGAAGGAAGGAAAAAAGAAGGAAGGGAGGAAGGAAGGAAAAGAGGGAGGGAGGAAAAGAAGGAAAGAAAAAAGGAAGGGAGGGAGGGAGGGAAGGAGGAAGGAAAAAGGAAGAAAGGAAAGAGAGAGGGAGGAAAGGAAGGAAGGAAATAAGGCAAAAAGGAAGGAAGGAAAGAGGGAGGGAGGGAGGAAAGGAAGGAAGGAAAAAAAGAAGGAAAAAAAGAAGGAAGGGAGGGAGGAAGGAAAGAGAGAGGGAGGAAAGGAAGGAAGGAAAAAGGAAGGAATGAGGAAGGAAAGAAGGAAGGGAGGAAGGAAGAAAAAAAGGAAGGGAGGAAGGAAAAAAGAAGGAAGGAAAGGAAAAAGGAAGGAAAAAAGGAAGGAAGGGAGGCAGGGAGGAAAGAAGGAAGGAAAGGAAAAAGGAAGGAAAAAAGGAAGGAATGGGGGAAAAGCGGGGCTCCCTTGACTCTCTTCCTATGAGACCCTGGCTGGGAAGAGGGCCTGCAAGAGCTCCCCTGAGCATGAGCAGAGGGCGGCCTTGGGAAGAAGTGGGGCTGTGCTTTCTTTTTTCTTTCCTTCCTTTTTCCTTCCTTCCTTCTCTCCTTCCTTCCTTCTCTCCTTCCTTCTTTCTATCCAGCCTTGGGAGAAAGCGATGAGGCAATGAAATGGGCTTTCCTTCCTTCTCTATTCTTTCTTTCTTTCCTCCTTGTTCCTTCCTTCCTTCCTTCCTTCCTTCCTTCCTTCCTTCCTTCCTTCCTTCCTTTCTTCTTTTCTTTCACCCCTGAGCATGACTAGAGAGCATTTGGTGGGAGAAAGCAACTCTTCCCCAGACTTTCTTAATTTCCTTGCTCTCTCTCTCCCTTTCTTTCCAGCCCTAGCAGGTCAAGAGTGCCCCTGAGCATGGGCAGACTATCTAGTTGATGAAAGTAGCTTGGCCTTAGAGCATGCTTTGGGAGGCATTGCAGTGGCAAACTGCTCTTGATTTAATATCCTTTTTCATTTCTTTCCAGCCTCGGTGTGGGAAAGCATGAGAAGATTGCCCCTGAGCATGGGCAGAGAGCAGTGTAGCTCTGGAATGCTTTCCGAAGGCTTGCCAGTGGCAAATACACACACATATATATACATATCTTTCCTGTTATTGGGCTAGTCCTCAAGGATTTCATGCAGATATATACAACTGTAATTAAGAAAAACATTCCAAGATGTGATGTGATGAAATTCTGCATTGATTGATTCATCTCCGCCCAACAGCATTAAATGTAAATGTAAATTAAATATTTACATTGCAAAATAAATGCAGTTTGACACCTCTTTCACTTCCAGGGCTCAATGCTCTTGTATGGGACTTGTAGTTTGGGTAAGTGGAGAAGGCTAAAATATCAAAAGATATGTTGTTATTTTTGTTATTATTTGTTTCTATTATTAAATAGTATTTATTTTGATTTTATTATTGGTTACAAACGGACCCAGTGAAAGAGGTGCTCTTGCATGGGACTTGTAGTTTGGGTAAGTGGAGAAGGCTAACACATCAAAAGATATGTTGTTATTTTTGTTATTATTTATTTCTATTATTAAATAATGTTTATTTTGACTTTATTATTGGTTGCAAACGGACAGACACGGTGAAGTTACAAAAGTGCCACTCACAGTGATTTATTTATTTTATTTCGTGTCAAAAGCATTGCATAATAAATAAGTTTAAAAGTGATAAAATAAAGGAATCACAAACAGCTAAATAGTTTTGGACCAAAAGCGGGCAACAGCAATCGCATTGTCCGTAGCTTTAAACAACTCCTCCTCACAATGAACATAAGCATATATTTTATTTTTTAATATAGTAGAGTCTCACTTATCCAACATAAACGGGCCGGCAGAATGTTGGATAAGCGAATATGTTGGATAATAAGGAGGCATTAAGGAAAAGCCTATTAAACATCAAATTAGGTTATGATTTTACAAATGAAGCACCAAAACATTATGTTAGACAACAAATTTGGCAGAAAAAGTAGTTCAATACACAGTAATGCTATGTAGTAATTATGAATTTAGCACCAAATATCACAATGTATTGAAAACATTGACTACAAAAATGTGTTGGATAATCCAGAACGTTGGATAAGCGAGTGTTGGATAAGTGAGATTCTACTGTATTACAGTAGAGTCTCACTTATCCAAGCCTCGCTTATCCAAAGTTCTGGATTATCCAAGGCATTTTTGTAGTCAATGTTTTCAATATATCATGATATTTGGTGCTAAATTCGTAAATACAGTAATTACTACATAGCATTACTGCATACTGAACTACTTTTTCTGTCAAATTTGTTGCATAACATGATGTTTTGGTGCTTAATTTGTAAAATCATAACCTAATTTGATGTTTAATAGGCTTCGCCTTAATCTCTCCTTATTATCCAACATATTTGCTTATCCAACGTTCTGCTGGCCTGTTTACGTTGGATAAGTGAGACTCTACTGTATTATTATTATTAATAATAATAATAATAATAATAATAATAAAATGTTTTATCTCTCCTACAGGACAATCAAAGCAGCTTTGTATCACTATCTATCTATTATTATTATTACAGTAGAGTCTCACTTATCCAACAAAAACAAGCCGGCAGAATGTTGAATAAGCAAAAATGTTGGATAATAAGGAGAGATTAAGGAAAAGCCTACTAAACATCAAATTACGTTACGATACTATAAATTAAGCATCCAAACATCACGTTTTACAACAAATTGACAGAAAAAGCAGTTCAATACACAATAATGTTATGTAGTAATTGCTGTATTTACGGATTTAGTACCAAAATATCACAATGTATTGAAAACATTGACTACAAAAATGCATTGGATAATCCAAAATGTTGGATAAGTGAGACTCTACTGTATTTTAAAAATCCACCATTGAAGTTGTAGTTTGGAGAGGCAGAGAAAGCTAAGGACCTTGTCAAACTACAACTCCCAGGATTCCATAGCAACGAGCCATGGAAGTGGGCTCAAAACTGCATTAATTCCGCAGTGTAGACGCAGCCAATGATTGGCAAATAGCACAGCAGTAAACTGGTTAGTCACAGCAAGAAGCTTTCTGAGTTATAAGCCAAAGCTGGATGGCCATCTGTCAAGAGGCCTTTGATTGTGCCTTCCCGTATGGCAGGACTGGGTTCTATGGGAATTGCAGTGTTTGCAGGGCATGCAAAGGTGACGTGGGGAAACTTGCACTGTCTTGTTAAAGGCAATGCAATTATTTGGAAATATTTCCGAGACGAGCCCTTAGGGAAGAAACAAGGCCTAATCGCATCCTACGCTCAGACCTGCCCGGAATCCAATACGCGCCTTTGGAACGGAAGTCCCTTCAACCCAGATTCTTGCAATTATGCCATAGCACTCTGCATATGCTCTTTGGGTGCGTCTACATTGCAAATAATAATAATAATAATAATAATAATAATAATAATAATAATAATAATGCAGTTTGACCCCACTTTGATGGCCATGGCTCAATGCGATGGGATCCTGCCTGCTGTAGTTTGCACTCGTTGACAGAGAAGGCTATGATTAATATTTTGGAGATAATTTTTATTTTTATTATTTGTTATTCTTATGAATGGACAGCCATTCTGCCTCCTGCCTGGCCAGCCCCTGAAGACTGTACAGTATTTCATTTCATTTTATATTATTTTGTTTATATTTATTACTAGTTTGGGTGCCCAGCATTGCCCATGTTATTTGAAAAAGTCCATTTTTAATTACCGTATATACTCGAGTATAGGCCGACATAAATATAAGCCGAGGCACCTAATTTTACCACCAAAACAACTGGGAAAACATTGACTCCAGTATAAACCGAGGGTGGTAAATTTCAGAAATAAAAATAAATACCAATAAAATTACATTAACTGACGCATCAGTAGGTTGGTTTATATTTGGGTCAGCTTATACTCGAAAATATATGGTACATTTATTATTTTTCTCTATTATTTTTGGTATTATTACATTTATTATTTTTCTCTATTATTTTTGGTATTATTACATTTATTATTTTTCTCTATTATTATTAGTATTATTACATTTATTATTTTTCTCTATTATTGTTGTTACTATTACATTTATTTTACTCTATTTTTATTATTATTAATACAGTAGAGTCTTACTTATCCAACATAAACGGGCTGGCAGAAAATTGGATAAGCGAATATGTTGGATAATAAGGAGAGATTAAGGAGAAGCCTATTAAACATGAAATTAGGTTATGATTTTACAAATGAAGCACCAAAACATCATGTTATACAACAAATTTGACAGAAAAAGTAGTTCAATACGCAGTAATGCTATGTAGTAATTACGAATTTAGAACCAAAATATCACAATATATTGAAAACACTGACTTCAAAAATGCATTGGATGATCCAGAACGTTGGATAAGTGAAACTCTACTGTATTTTAAAAATCCACTATTGAAGTTGTAGTTTGGAGCGGCAGAGAAAGCTAAGGACCTTGTCAAACTACAACTCCCAGGATTCCATAGCAACGAGCCATGGAAGTGGGCTCAAAACTGCATTAATTTCGCAGTGTAGACACAGCAAACGGCATAGCAGTAAACCGGTTAGTCACAGCAAGAGGCTCAGTAGGCTGGCTTATATTTGGGTCAGCTTATACTCGAGAATATATGGTACATTTATTATTTTTCTCTATTATTTTTGGTATTATTACATTTATTATTTTTCTCTATTATTTTTGATATTATTACATTTATTTTTTTCCTATCATTGTTGCAACTATTACATTTATTTTACTCTATTTTTATTATGATTATTAATACATTTATTATTTCACTCTGATCTTATTATTATTATTGCATTTGTTATTTTACTCTATTTATTAGTACGTGTATTATTTTCCTGTATTTATTATTATTACATGTATTATTTTACTCTATTATTATTAAAAGGATACCTAAGCACATTGACATTGAAGGTGAGAATAATGATTGGATCAGAGTTGGACAATCTTATCTTAAATTTGAGCTTGATGTAAATATTCAAAAACATTTAACCTACTGATGCCTCAATGAATGTAATTTTATTGGTATCTGTTTTTATTTCTGAAATTTACCACTCTGGGCTTATACTGGAGTCAATGTTTTCCCAGTTTCTTTTGCAGGCCATGCTCCCATCCATGTGGCTTTGCCAAATCATGCCTGCATCCCCCTCTCTCTGCATTGCAATGCTGCTTCCCATTGCACAAACACACACACACACACTCTCAGTGCGCCAAGAGGGCAGAAGCAGCTCCAGCATCAGCAGCATCAGGGCACTCCTGGGTTGGCGCCCGCCCTGGCAGCCGGGACAGCCAATGGGAAGCCGCCGCAGGGCGAGGAGTCTCCTCTGATTGGCTGCGCGGGAGCATGGAGACAAGGCCGGCCTGTCCGTCACCCAAATCCTTGCCAAAGGGAGAGAGAGAGAGGGAGGGCGGGCTCTCAAGACTCAATGCTCCATCCCCATTGGCTGACACCGCAGCCAATCTCTGTCGCCCAGCAATCGAGCGTTAACCCTTGCATGCCAGTGTGGGCAGGCAGGGACACATGGCTTATTATTATTATTATTATTATTATTATTATTATTATTATTATTATGACACAGCAAACAAGATAGATATGCTGGATTTCATATCACAAAATCACAAGTCGAACACTTTCCAAGTGTTTTATTATTTTATTTTATTATTTTTATTATTTATTATTATTTTATTTATTAATTTATTTTATTATTTTATTTTATTGTTTGACACAGCAAACAAGATAGACTTTATTATTATTATCATTACTATTATTTTATTATGACACAGCAAACAAGATAGATATGCTGGATTTCATATCACAAGTCGAACACTTCCCAAGTGTTTTATTATTTTATTTTATTATTTATTATTTATATTATTTATTATTATTTATTATTATTTTATTTTATTATTTATTATTTATATTATTTATTATTATTTATTGTTATTTTATTTTATTATTTATTATTTTTATTATTTATTATTATTTTATTTTATTTTATTGTATGACACAGCAAACAAGATAGACATTATTATTATTATTATCATTGTGTTGTCGAAGGCTTTCATGGCCAGGATCACAGGGTTGTTGTGTGTCTTTCGGGCTGTGTGGCCATGTTCCAGAAGCATTCTCTCCTGACGTTTCACCCACATCTATGGCAGGCATCCTCAGAGGTTGTGAGGTATGGAGAAAACTAAGCAAAGAGGTTAATATATATCTGTGGAAAGTCTAGGGTGAGAGAGGTCAGTGTGAATGTTGTGTAATTAATCACTTTAATTAGCATTGAAAAGCTTATCTGCTGTCTTCTTCCTGCCTCTGGGGCATCCTTTGTTTAGAATCGTTAACTGCCCTAGGTTGATTCATGTCTGGAAATCCTCTGTTTTCAGAGTATTGCTTTTTATTTACTGTTCTGATTTTTGAGTTTTTTAATACTGGTAGCCAGATTTTGTTCATTTTCATGGTTTCTTCCTTTCTGTTGAAGTTGTCCACATGCTTGTGGATTTCAATGGCTTCTCTGTGTAGTCTGACATGATAGTTATTAGAATGACACCTTCCAGTAGCTGACACCCTCACACTAATCAAACAAAACTTCCCAGAAGACATCACAGCCCTGTTTCACCATTGCCTCACCACTAGCTACTTTCAGTGGGACACTGGATTCTATGAACAGAAGGATGGAGTGGCCATGGGGAGCCCTCTCAGCCCAGTAGTAGCAAATTTCTATATGGAATACTTTGAAAAACAGGCCCTAGAAACAGCACCATAAAAGCCAACTGTTTGGTTCAGATACGTAGATGACACCTTCACAATTTGGAGCCATGGAGAGGAAGAACTCAGCAAGTTCCTGGACCATCTTAACAGCATCCACCCAAACATCCAATTCACCATGGAAAAAGAAACGGAAGGAAAACTGCCATTTCTAGATGTTCTGGTCATCCGCAAACCCAATCAACAATTGGGCCACACAGTTTACAGAAAACCTACACATACAGATAGATACCTTCATAAAAACTCCAACCATCACCCAAGTCAAAAAAGGAGCACAATCAAAGCCCTGACAGACGGTGCACAAAGAATCTGCGAACCTCACCTCCTCCAAGGTGAACTCAACCACCTAAACTGGGCTCTACAGGCCAATGGAGACTCCACCACAGACATCAGAAGAGCTGCAAGGCCAAGAACAAGCCATGAGAGTCAAGACAAAGATCCACCCAGAGGAAAGGTGTCCTTACCAGACATCAAGGGAACTACTGACCGCATAGGGAAGCTGATGAAGAAGCACAACCTACAAACTATCTACAAACCCACGAAGAAAATCCAACAAATGCTACGGTCAGCGAAGGACAAGAGGGATCCTCTCTCTTCTGCAGGAGTCTACCGGATACCATGCAGCTGTGGACAAGTCTACATAGGGACCACCAAACGCAGCATTGCCCAAACAAGAGTCAAAGAACATGAAAGGCACTGCAGACTAATTCAACCAGAGAAATCAGCCATAGCAGAGCATTTGATGAACCAGCCTGGACACAGAATACTATTTGAGAACACAAAAATGCTGGACCACTCCAACAACTATCATGTCAGACTACACAGAGAAGCCATTGAAATCCACAAGCATGTGGACAACTTCAACAGAAAGGAAGAAACCATGAAAATGAACAAAATCTGGCTACCAGTATTAAAAAACTCAAAAATCAGAACAGTAAATAAAAAGCAATACTCTGAAAACAGAGGATTTCCAGACATGAATCAACCTAGGGCAGTTAACGACTCTAAACAAAGGATGCCCCAGAGGCAGGAAGAAGACAGCAGATAAGCTTTTCAATGCTAATTAAAGTGATTAACTACACAACATTCACACTGACCTCTCTCACCCTAGACTTTCCACAGATATATATTAACCTCTTTGCTTAGTTTTCTCCATACCTCACAACCTCTGAGGATGCCTGCCATAGATGTGGGTGAAACGTCAGGAGAGAATGCTTCTGGAACATGGCCACACAGCCCGAAAGACACACAACAACCCTATTATTATCATTACTATTATTTTATTATGACACAGCAATGTGATATTTTGAAATTATCAAGCCGTAATGAGAGACGAGTAAAAAATATTATTATTATTATTATTATTATTATTATTATTATTATTATTATTATTATTATTATTATAGTGTTTAGGTCAGGCAGGTAGATGAGCACATTGCACTGTGGTTATTGTTGTTGTTGTTATTAATATATTATTAATTATATATTAAATTTTACATGTAATATTACTAATAATATTACAATATATTGATACAGTACAATAATAGTAATTTATTACCAGTCTTGTACTATGCTAATAATATATATTGTGTGTAAATTTAATTTGTAAGCCGCTCTGAGTCCCGTTCGGGGTGAGAAGGGCGGGATATAAATGTAGCTAATAAATAAATAAATATTGCCCAGCTTTTAGCTCAGGCAGGCACATTGTGTTGTTGTTGTTGTTGAAATGTTCATCCCAAATTACATTTCTGCAGATCATAGAGTTGGAAGGAACAGTGATGGCGCAATGGGTTAAACCCTTGTGCTGGCTGGACTGCTGACCTGAAGGTTGGGTTACTGACCCGAAGGTTGCCAGTTCGAATCTGCGAGATGGGGTGAGCTCCCGTCTGTCAGCTCTAGCTTACGGGGACATGCGAGAAGCCTCCCAGCAGGATGGTAACACATTCAGGCATTCCCTGGACAACGTCTCTGTAGACAGCCAATTCTACAGTATGTTCTCAAGTCGCTTCTGACACAATTAAAAAAAATAGAGTTGGAGGGGGCACCCAAAGGTCATCCAGTCTAACCCTTTTCTGCTTTCAGGAAGGAAAAGCACTATCAAAGCCCTCCCGACAGACAGCCTCGGTTTAAAAGCCTCCAAAGATGGAGTTTTTGATGGCCATAGAAGAAAAATAACTTTGGAAAAATGTGCGAATCTCAGGTGCCACCTGCTGTTCGCCTGGAAATATTCTTCCAATTTGCAGGAAAGTTGAAGAGAAATAATAGCATTATTATTATTATTATTATTATTATTATTATTATTATTATTATTATTATTTTACATGTACATAACCACACACGTGCACATTCGGTCCAAGTATCTATTATTATTATTATTATTATTGTTACAGTAGAGTCCCACTTATCCAACCTTCTGGATTATCCAACGCATTTTTGTAGTCAATGTTTTCAATACATCGTGACATTTTGGTGCTAAATTCGTAAATACAGTAATTCCTACCTAGCATTAATGTGTAATGAACTACTTTTTCTGTCAAATTTGTTGTATGACATGATGTTTTTTGGTGCTTAATTTGTAAAATCATAACCTATTTTGATGTTTAATAGGCTTTTTCTTAATCTCTCTTTATTATCCAATATTCGCTTATCCAACGTTCTGCCGGCCCGTTTATGTTGGATAAGTGAGACTCTACTGTATTATTATTATTATTGACACAACGACGTTGTATGACACAGCAAACAAGATAATTCTGACCTGTGATTTTGTGATACGAAATCCAGCATATCCATTATTATTATTATTATTATTATTATTATTATTATTATTATTATTATTATTATTATTATGACACAGCAAACAAGATAGATATGCTGGATTTCGTTTCACAAAATCACAAGTCGAACACTTCCCAAGTGTCTAGGACTGTGTGATGTATTTTCGGATGATGCGCGCAGATCCCAGTCGGATGGCCTTTTGCAGCTGGCAGATCGTAATTTTGTCAATGTCTATTGTTTCCAAATGCCGGCTGAGATCTTTTGGCATGGCACCCAGTGTGCCCATCACCACCGGGACCACCTGCACTGGTTTCTGCCAGAGTCTTTGCAGTTCAATCTTGAGGTCCTGATAGCGGCTGAGTTTTTCCTGTTGTTTTTATGTCAATGCGACTGTCACCTGGGATGGCGACATCAATGATCCAAACCTTTTTCTTTTCCACAACTGTGATGTCTGGTGTGTTGTGTTCTAGAACTTTGTCAGTCTGGATTCGGAAGTCCCACAGTATCTTTGCGTGCTCATTTTCCAGTACTTTTGCAGGTTTGTGATCCCACCAGTTCTTTGCTGCTGGGAGGTGGTACTTGAGGCATAAGTTCCAATGAATCATTTGGGCCACATAGTTGTGCCTCTGTTTGTAGTCTGTCTGTGCAATTTTCTTACAGCAGCTGAGGATATGATCCATGGTTTCGTCGGTTTCCTTGCAGAGTCTGCATTTTGGGTCAACAGCTGATTTTTCAATCTTGGCCTTAATTGCATTTGTTAATAATAATTTGTAATTATTATTATTATTATTGTTATTATTATTACATTAATTTTCCTGCTTCTCCTTGTGGCATAAAGCATCCTATGTCATAGGTTGCACCCAAACTATAGAATTAATGCAGTTTGGCCCCACTTGAACCACCTGCCATGGCTCTATGCTATGGAATCCTAGGAGTTGTAGTTTTCCAAGGCTAACGTGACAAAGAGTGCAAAGGACAACTCCCAGGATCCCAGGAAATGTCGATGCTTTCTCAGCTTCTTTCATCTTTCTTTGTTTCCCAACATTGTAGGTCAGACGTTCGGCCGGAAGAAACCTCCTGCCAGACGGCCAGACATTAATTCCTCATTCTTTTTTCCCCAATTAGTCGACTGAATGAAAAGCGGGTCACGTTTCCAGTCTGTTAATCCCGAAAAGATGAAACAAAGCAGGTGCCTGCGTGATCCTCGGGGAAGCAATTAAAACCCACACTCACAAATGAATCCCTAGCTCATTATTTGCTTCCAGACCATTAAGAGATATAAGTGCACTCTGCACGTGCTCAGGGGTTATAGCTTTACTAAGAGTGCCTCTATGCTGCAGAATGCATGAAGCTTAATTGCATGGAATCTCAGAGATTTGTAGTTTTACTAAGGCTGCATCTATGCCGTGGAACAAATGCAGCTTACGGTAACTATTATCATAGAATTCTAGGGGTTGTAGTTTTACTAAGGGTACATCTATGCCGTGGAACAAATGCACCTTACGGTAACTATTATCATAGAATTCTAGGAGTTGTAGTTTTACTAAGGGTACATCTATGCCGTGGAACAAATGCACCTTACGGTAACTATTATCATAGAATTCTAGGAGTTGTAGTTTTACTAAGGGTACATCTATGCCGTGGAACAAATGCAGCTTACGGTAACTATTATCATAGAATTCTAGGAGTTGTAGTTTTACTAAGGGTACATCTATGCCGTGGAACAAATGCAGCTTACGGTAACTATTATCATAGAATTCTAGGAGTTGTAGTTTTACTAAGGGTACATCTATGCCGTGGAACAAATGCAGCTTACGGTAACTATTATCATAGAATTCTAGGAGTTGTAGTTTTACTAAGGGTGCATCTATGCCGTGGAACAAATGCAACTTACGGTAACTATTATCATAGAATTCTAGGAGTTGTAGTTTTACTAAGGTTTACATCTATGCCGTGGAACAAATGCAGCTTACGGTAACTATTATCATATAATTCTAGGAGTTGTAGTTTTACTAAGGGTGCATCTATGCCGTGGAACAAATGCAGTTTACGGTAACTATTATCACAAAATTCTAGGAGTTGTAGTTTTACTAAGGGTGCATCTATGCTGCAGAACAAAAGCAGCTTATGGTAACTATTACCATAGAATTCTAGAAGTTGTAGTTTTACTAAGGGTGTATCTGCGCTACAGAATGAATGCAGCTTAATTGCCATGGAGTCTCAGAGAGTTGTGGTTTTACTAAGGGTGCATCTATGCTGCAGAACAAATGCAGCTTACGGTAACGATTACCATAGAATTCTAGGAGTTGTAGTTTTACTATGGGTGCATCTACGCTGCAGAATGCATGAAGCTTAATTGCCATGGAATCTGAGAGAGTTGTCGTTTTTCTAAGGGTGCATGCATGCTGCAGAATGAATGCATCTTAAAGTCAATGGAATTCCAGGAGTTGTAGTTTTAATAAGGGTGCATCTACGCTGCAGAATGCATGAAGCTTAATTGCCATGGAATCCTGGGAGTTGTAGTTTTGCTAAGGGTGCGTCTATGCTGGGGAACAAATTCAGCTTACGGTAACTATTACCATAGAATTCTAAGAGTTGTAGTTTTACTAAGGGTGCACCTGCGCTGCAGAATGAATGCAGCTTAATTGCCGTGGAATCTCAGAGAGTTGTAGTTTTACTAAGAGTGCATCTATGCTGCGGAACAAATGCAGCTTACGGTAACTATTACCATAGAATTCTAGGAGTTGTAGTTTTACTAAGGGTGCATCTGCGCTGCAGAATGAATGCAGTTTAATTGTCATGGAATCTCAGAGAGTTGTCGTTTTACTAAGGGTGCGTCCATGCTGAGGAACAAATGCAGCTTACAGTAACTATTACCATAGAATTCTAGGAGTTGTAGTTTTACTAAGGGTGCATCTGCGCTGCAGAATGAATGCAGTTTAATTGTCATGGAATCTCAGAGAGTTGTCGTTTTACTAAGAGTGCATCTATGCTGCGGAACAAATGCAGCTTACGGTAACTATTACCATAGAATTCTAGGAGTTGTAGTTTTACTAAGGGTGCATCTGCGCTGCAGAATGAATGCAGTTTAATTGTCATGGAATCTCAGAGAGTTGTCGTTTTACTAAGGGTGTGTCCATGCTGAGGAACAAATGCAGCTTACAGTAACTATTACCATAGAATTCTAGGAGTTGTAGTTTTACTAAGGGTGCATCTACGCTACAGAATGAATGCAACTTAATTGTCATGGAATCTCAGAGAGTTGTAGTTTTACTAAGAGTGCATCTATGCTGCGGAACAAATGCAGCTTACAGTAACTATTACCATAGAATTCTAGGAGTTGTAGTTTTACGAAGGGCGCAGCTCTGCTGCAGAATGAATGCAGCTTGGCATCACTTTCAGGGCCAAGGCTCAATGCTACGGGATCCCGGGAGCTGTAGTATGGTTTAGGCACCAGTCCTTCTTTGGCCTTGGAAAACTACCATTTATTTATTTATTTTCAGCATTTATGGGAGTTGCATTCCAACAACTCCCAGTATCCCATAGTATGGAGAGACATTGTAGATTTCTTTTATTGATGACCACAGGGTGGCAGGAGACATCTAGGGCTGGAAAGCCATTGAGGATGTTGGATTTTGGATAGGTTTGAGATGGTTTCATGCCACAAATAATACGAGTTCCTCGGAATGCAACTCCCATAATGTCCATTTTATGGACTACAATTTAGACTGCCAGCACTGGGAATCATGGGACATGCAATCCGAACAAGATACTGTCCTACAAACCCAGCTCTCCTAACCATTTATAATCATTATGATCTATTACCAAGTTTATTTGGGGCTTTAACTTCCAGAATCTAATTTTTACTGGGAATTAGAGGCATTATCCTGTTGTACCCTGCTTTGAACTGCAAAGAGGGGCAACGTTGTTGCTGTTGTTGTTTTTGTTGTTGTTATTATTATGTTGTTGAAGGCTTTCGTGGCCAGAGTCACTGGGTGGCTCTAAGTTTTCAGGGCTCTATGGCCAGGCTCCAGAAGCATTCTCTCCTGACGTTTCGCCCACATCTATGGCAGGCATCCTCAGAGGTTGTGAGGTCTGTTGGAAACTAGGCAAGTGGGGTTTATGTATCTGTGGAATAAAGTTCAGGGTGGGAGAAAGAAAGAACTCTTGTCTGTTGGAGGCAAGTGTGAATGTAGCCATTGGCCACCTTGATTCAGACAGCCTGGAAAACTCACAGCAACCCAGTGATTCCGGTCATGAAAGCCGACAACACTATTATTATTATTATTATTATTATTATTATTATTATTATTATTATTATTATATGCAATGTGTCCATTGGTCAATAATAATAATAATAATAACAACAACAACAACAACAACAACAACAACAATAATTAATAATGATAAATATCTGGGCATACTACAGCTGGACAACATCAAGCATGAACATGTGAAAACTGTGGTCGGCAAAGAATACACACAAAGGGTCAGAAAAATTCTCAAAAGCAAGCTCAATGGAGGCAACACCATCAAGGCCATAAACACCTGGGCCATACCTGTCATAAGATATACTGCTGGCATCATAAACTGGACACAGGCGGAACTGGACAATTTGGACAGAAAAACAAGAAAACTCATGACCATTCATCATTCACTACACCCTCGCAGTGATGTCGACCGGCTATATCTGCCGAGAAGATCAGGGGGGCAGAGGACTCTTGCAAGTCAAACAAGCAGTCAAAGAAGAAGAACATGCCCTGGCAGAAGATGGAAAGCAAAGTGAAGAACCTGCTTTGACTGAAGTCAAAAATCAGAAACTCCTCAAAGCACATCAGACAAAAAATCCAGTACAAGAAAGCCACACTACAAACTAGAGCTGACAGCTGGAACAACAAAACATTGCATGGAAAGTTCCTTGACAAGATTGAAGGAAAAGCTGACAAGGAGAAGACCTGGCTGTGGCTCACGAATGGGACCCTGAAGAAGGAGACAGAAGGCCTGATCCTTGCAGCCCAGGAGCAAGACATCAGGACAAAGGCAATTAAGGCCAAGATCGAAAAATCAGCTGAAGACCCAAAATGCAGACTGTGCAAGGAAACCGACGAAACCATTGATCATATCCTGAGCTGCTGTAAGAAAATTGCACAGACAGACTACAAACAGAGGCACAACTATGTGGCCCAAATGATTCATTGGAACTTATGCCTCAAGTACCACCTCCCAGCAGCAAAGAACTGGTGGGATCACAAACCTGCAAAAGTCTTGGAAAATGAGCATGCAAAGATACTGTGGGACTTCCGAATCCAGACTGACAAAGTTCTGGAACACAACACACCAGACATCACAGTTGTGGAAAAGAAAAAGGTTTGGATCATTGATGTCGCCATCCCAGGTGACAGTCGTATTGACGAAAAACAACAGGAAAAACTCAGCCGCTCTCAGGACCTCAAGATTGAACTTCAAAGACTCTGGCAGAAACCAGTGTAGGTGGTCCCGGTGGTGATGGGCACACTGGGTGCCGTGCCAAAAGATCTCAGCCAGCATTTGGAAACAATAGACATTGACGAAATCACGATCTGCCAACTGCAAAAGGCCACCCGACTGGGATCTGCACGCATCATCTGAAAATACATCACACAGTCCTAGACACTTGGGAAGTGTTCGACTTGGGATTTTGTGATATGAAATCCAGCATATCTATCTTGTTTGTGTCATAATAATAATAATAATAATAATAATAATAATAATAATAATAATACATCACACAGTCCTAGACACTTGGGAAGTGTTCGACTTGTGATTTTGTGATATGAAATCCAGCATATCTATCTTGTTTGCTGTGTCATAATAAAATAATATGCAATGTGTTCATTCGTCAATAATAATAACAATAATATGCAATGTGTCCATTGGTCAATAATAATAACAATAATATGCAATGTGTCCATTGGTCAATAATAATCATCATAACAATATGCAATGTGTCCATTGGTCAATAATAATAATAATAATAATAATAATAATAATAATAATAATAATAATATGCAATGTGTCCATTGGCCAATAATAATAATAATAATAATAATAATAATAATAATAATAATATGCAATGTGTCCATTGGCCAATAATAATAACAATAATATGCAATGTGTCCATTGGTCAATAATAATAACAATAATATGCAATGTGTCCATTGGTCAATAATAATCATCATAATAATATGCAATGTGTCCATTGGTCAATAATAATAATAATAATATGCAATGTGTCCATTGGCCAATAATAATAATAATAATAATAATAATAATAATAATAATAATAATAATAATAATATGCAATGTGTCCATTGGCCAATAAACAATTGTTACACTGTTTATTCCCAGACCTATGTTCCACCGTCACCATCATTCACATAGTTTTATCGATTCTGATTTCATCCATTACATATAATTGTAATCTCGAATTGTTTGTCCACAATTTTCTTATTTGTTGATAGAGTTAATGACCACTGAAATGGGAAAGTGTCTAATTAAGAACTCTGTTGACAATGAAGTTTGTGATGAACCACATTATAGAGGAAACGACAAAGAAACAACTGTAGCACACAAGAGGTGCAAAGGAAACAGTTCCAAACCTCGTTTACACAGTAAAGATTACACTATGTAACTATTTGTTCCTGGTTTGAAAGTGTTATTTCCTGTTTAACTGTGCACTCCTTGCTTTGAAAGTAGTTGCTATACTCCAGACACTTTGTTTTTGTGGCTGCCACAATGTTGCAGAAGCATGGCCATTCTGTGAGTTATTCATTGAAAAACTTTTGCAAAACTTGCTGCAGGATGTTCCTCCTGCAAGAACAAAGTTTTGGTAGTTTAATAAACTTTTCCCATGTTATCATTATAGAACCAATTAGGAAATGACATTTATAACCCAGGAGCAGATATCATGTTACATAGTGTTATATGAAACTTTTACCGTATATACTCGAGTATAAGCCGACCCGAATATAAGCCGAGGCACCTAATTTTACCACAAAAAAAACCCTCCAGTATAAGCCGAGGGTGGTAAATTTCAGAAATAAAAATAGATACCAAAAAAATTACATTAATTGAAGCCTTAGTAGGTTAAATGTTTTTGAATACAGCAGAGTCTCACTTATCCAACATAAACAGGCTGGCAGAATGTTGGATAAGCGAATATGTTGGATAATAAGGAAGGATTAAGGAAAAGCCTATTAAACATCAAATTGTTATGATTTTACAAACTGAGCACTAAAACATCATTTTATACAACAAATTTGACAGAAAGAGTAGTTCAATACGCAGTAATGCTATGTAGTAATTACTGTATTTATGAATTTAGCATCAAAATATCACGATGTATTGAAAACATTGACTACAAAAACATCGACTACTAAAAGGCAGACTGCGTTGGATAATCCAGAACGCTGGATAAGCGAATGTTGGATAAGTGAGACTCTACTGTATTTACATAAAGCTCAAATTTAAGATAAGACTCTCCGACTCCGATCAAATCATTATTCTCTTCTTCTTCAATGTAAATGTGCTTATGTATCCTTTTAATAATCATAGAGTAAAATTATACATGTAATAATAATAATAAATACAGGAAAATAATACAACTTATAATAAATAGAGTAAAATAATAAATGCAATAATAATAATAATAAGATCAGAGTGAAATGATAAATGTATTCATAATAATAATAAAAATAGAGTAAAATAAATGTAATAGTAGCAGCAATAATAGAGAAAAATAGTAAATGTAATAATACCAATAATAATAGAGAAAAATACTAAATGTAATAATACCAATAATAATAGAGAAAAATAATAAATGTACCATATATTCTCGAGTATAAGCTGACCCAAATATAAGCCAACCAGGTCCCTCAGGCATTGTTTCCAAATGCCGGCTGAGATCTTTTGGCACGGCACCCAGTGTGCCGATCACCACCGGGACCACCTGCACTGGTTTCTGCCAGAGTCTTTGAAGTTCAATCTTGAGGTCCTGATAGCGGCTGAGTTTTTCCTGTTGTTTTTCGTCAATGCGACTGTCACCTGGGATGGCAACATCAATGATCCAAACCTTTTTCCTTTCCACAACTGTGATGTCTGGTGTGTTGTGTTCTAGAACTTTGTCAGTCTGGATTCGGAAGTCCCACAGTATCTTTGCGTGCTCATTTTCCAATACTTTTGCAGGTTTGTGATCCCACCAGTTCTTTACTTGAGGCATAAGTTCCAATGAATCATTTGGGCCACATAGTTGTGCCTCTGTTTGTAGTCTGTCTGTGCGATTTTCTTACAGCAGCTGAGGAGATGATCCATGGTTTCGTCAGCTTCCTTGCACAGTCTGCATTTTGGGTCATCAGCTGATAATTATTATTATTATTATTATTACATGTATTATTTCACTCTATTATTATTAAAAGGATACATAAGTGCATTTACATTGAAGAAGAAGAGAATAATGATTTGATCAGAGTTGGACAGTCTTATCTTAAATTTGAGCCTTATGTAAATATTCAAAAACATTTAACTTACTGATGCCTCAATTAATGTAATTTTATTGGTGTCTATTTTTATTTCTGAAATTTCCTACCCTCGGCTTATATTTGAGTCAATGTTTTCCCAGTTTTTTTGTGGTAAAGTTAGATGCCTCGGCTTATATCCGGGTCGGCTTATATTTGCGTATATACGGTAAATTGTCTGCCTCGATATTCCGGGTTATATGGCAGTGTAGAAGGGCCCTGAGGTGGCGATGTGTTGGGTTTTCAAATAAATAGACCTGCCTTTTATTTCTCCTTTGGCTCATCTTAATGGACAGTCCCCAAAACGGACTTTTCTCAACTTAGTTGTGGTTCCATATTGGTGCGCAATGATCCTGTTTTGCAAAACCCACTGCCGGTGTGTTTCTGCAACTGGGATTTCTGTGTGTTGGGAATGCCAAGCCCACCCCGGCTCCTCCTTGTTTTAATGGGAAGGGCTTCCTTTCTTTGAGGCCATTTCCCCTCTTCATTGCACCTCCCATCTGCCTTGTGCACCAGAAGCCGGGCAGAGCAGAGCGCATCCTGCAAGCGGCGCATGAGCTGAGAGCATCACCGTGATTCCCTTCCTCCAAAAAAGGTTTCCAAAGGTAGGAAGCTCACCAATCCCTTCTCTCTTTCTCTTTTTCTTTGCGTTTTCTCAGCAGAAGGAAAGTGACCTAGTGGAGCATCAAAAGCAGGAAGGGAAAGGGGAGAAAAACAACAACCAAAACTCTATTTTAGCATCAGTTTTGACCAATATCTTTGCTTTGGAAACTTTTTTTGCAAAAACAAAAATTGAGCAAACCATAGAATCATAGAATCATAGAATCATAGAATAGTAGAGTTGGAAGAGACCACATGGGCCATCCAGTCCAACCCCATTCTGCCAAGAAGCAGGAAATCGCATTCAAAGCACCCCCGACAGATGGCCATCCAGCCTCTGCTTAAAAGCCTCCAAAGAAGGAGCCTCCACCACAGTCTGCGTCAGAGAGTTCCACTGGTGAACAGCCTTTCTCACAGTGAGGAAGTTCTTCCTGATGTTCAGGTGGAATCTCCTTCCTTTCCTGTATTTTGAAGCCATTGTTCCGTGTCCTAGTCTGCAGGGCAGCAGAAAACAATCTTTCTCCCTCTTCCCTATGACTTCCCTTCACGTATTTGTCCATGGCTATCATGTCTCCTCTCAGCCTTCTCTTCTGCAGGCTAAACATGCCCAGCTCTTTAAGCCGCTCCTCATAGGGCTTGTTCTCCAGACCCTTGATCATTTTAGTCGCCCTCCTCTGGACGCTTTCCAGCTTGTCAACATCTCCCTTCAACTGTGGTGCCCAAAATTGGACACAGTGTGATTCCAGGTAACGTGGTCTGACCAAGGCAGAATAGAATAAGGGGGAGCAGGACTTCCCTGGATCCTGACGCTATTCCCCTATTGATGCAGGACAGAATCCCATTGGCTTTTTTAGCTGCCGCATCACATTCCTGGCTCATGTTCCCCTTCCTCCCCACGAGGACTCCAAGGTCTTTTTCGCACACACTGCTGTCAAGCCAGGCATCGTCCCCCATTCTGTCTCTTTGATTTCCATTTTTTCTGCCGAAGTGAAGTATCTTGCATTTGTCCCTGTTGAACTTCATTTTGTTAGTTTCGGCCCATCATCTCTCTAGTCTGTCAAGATCGTTTTGAATTCTGCTCCTGTCTTCTGGAGTGTTGGCTCTCCCTCCCAGTTTGGTGTCGTCTGCAAACTTGATGATCGTGCCTTCTAACCCTTCGTCTAAGTCGTTAATAAAGATGTTGAACAGAACCGGGCCCAGGACGGAGCCCTGCTTGTGGCACTCCACTTGTCACTTCTTTCCATGATGAAGACGACGCATTGGTGAGCACCCTTTGGGTTCGTTCGCTTAGCCAATTACAGATCCACCTAACCGTAGTTTTGTCTAGCCCACATTTTACTAGTTTCCTTGCCAGAAGGTCGTGGGGGACTTTGTCGAAGGCCTTCCTGAAATCCAGGTAGGCTACATCTACGGCATTCCCTGTATCGACCCAACTCGTAACTCTATCGAAAAAAGAGATCAGATTAGTCTGGCATGGCTTGTTTTTGGTAAATCCGTGTTGACTATTAGCAATGACCGCATTTGTTTCTAAGTGTTCGCAGACCACTTCCTTAATGATCTTTTCCAGAATTTTGCCTGGTATTGATGTGAGGCTGACCGGACGGTAATTGTAACCGGACGGTAACCACTCCAGTAGTTCCAACCAGGAAAGTTTTTGGATTCAGCAAAACTCTTCCTCAAGGCGAGACAAGGAATTTGGGTCAACGTGGATGGTGATTGTGGAAAGAACTGATATGCATTCTTCGATAAATTGGGTCATTCAATTCTGTCATTAATGCACTGCATGCACAATAGTGCCACTAAGGAACAGAATTAATGTGGTTTGATGCCACTTTATTTATTCATTTATTTATTTGCTACATTTATAGCCCGCTCTTCTCACTCCAAAGGGGACTCAGGGCAGCTTACAAATCAAATGTACATACAATATATTATTAGCATACCCTGTTTCCTCTAAAATAAGACATCCCCATAAAATAAGACCTAGTAGAGGTTTTGCTGAATTGCTAAATATAAGGCCTCCCCCGAAAGTAAGACCTAGCAAAGTTTTTGTTTGGAAGCATGCCCAACAAACAGAACACCAGAACATGCAGGATTGGTAAATGTACGTACCATAAAGTGTTGTATATAGGAATATTGGTAGTAACAAGAAATTCTTGACAGGATTCACAGTTTGTCTGGTTATGCTGGTTTGTGATGACAACTACTGTACAGTATAGAATAAATGTTCATTTTTTGTTCAACAATAAATGTGAATTCTTCTTCATGGAAAAATAAGACATCCCCTGAAAATATGACCTAGCGCATATTTGGAAGCAAAAATTAATATAAGACACTGTCTTATTTTCGGGGAAACACGGTAGCACAATATAAGCAATAAATTACAGTAGAGTCTCACTTATCCAGCACTCGCGTATCCAACTTTCTGGATTATCCAATGCATTTTTGTAGTCAATGTTTTCAATATATCGTGATATTTTGGTGCTAAATTAATAAATACAGTAATTACAACATAACATTACTGCATATTGAACTACTTTTTCTGGCAAATGTGTTGTCTAACATGATGTTTTGGTGCTTCATTTGTAAAATCATAACCTAATTTGATGTTTATTAGGCTTTTCCTTAATGCCTCCTTATTATCCAACATATTCGCTTATCCAACATTCTGCTGGCCCGTTTATGTTGGATAAGTGAGACTCTACTGTATATGGTACTATATCATTATATGGTAATATTATTAGTAATATTACATTTAATATATACAGTAGAGTCTCATTTACCCAACACTTGCTTATCCAACGTTCTGGATTATCCAACACATTTTTGTAGTGAATGTTCTCAATACATCGTGATATTTTGGTGCTAAATTCGTAAATCCAGTAATTACTACATAGCATTACTGCGTATTGAACTACTTTTTCTGCCAAATACTCTACTGTATTATTATAAATATTATAAGTATATACAATATATTATATATTTATACATTATTGTGTGTGTGTGTGCATATATATATACATATGTATTTAAAATTAGCATAGCACTTTACAACTGCTATTGTAGCCTGAGAGTTTCTTGAGGCTCTCTTTGCCGGACAGACCTTAGGAAACTACAACTCCCAGAGTCCCTTGGCAGTTTGAAAGGGCACTAAACTTGCATTCCTTCTCTTTCTTGAAATTATAGTTTTAAGATCAACTTTGGACAAAATTTACCAAGAATTCAGTTTTTAAGTGATCTACCCAAATGCTTCCAATCTGGCAAGGTGCTGGAGTTTAGAACCACATTACGTGGTCAGTATGTATAGACCCATATAATGCAGTTTGAATTGCATTGCATGGGTCTTAAATTTATAATGCTGGAATACACACACACACAGCTTCCATTGGAAAATTATTCCCTTTACATCTTCTATAATGAAGTTTATATATACATATTCCAGCAATAGAAATATATTCTTGTATATATTTCTGTATTTCCTGGTGATGCCCATGTTACTTGAAAAAGGCATTGTTTGTTTCGGGATGTTAGTACAGTAGAGTCTCACTTATCCAAGACTCGCTTATCCAACATTCTGGATTATCCAAGGCATTTTTGTAGTGAATGTTTTCAATATATCGTGATATTTTGGTGCTAAATTCGTAAATACAGTAATTACAACATAACATTACTGCGTATTGAACTACTTTTTCTGTCAAATTTGTTGTGTAACATGAAGTTTTGGTGCTTCATTTGTAAAATCATAACCTAATTTGATGTTTAATAGGCTTTTCCTTAATCCCTCCTTATTATCCAACATATTCGCTTATCCAAGGTTCTGCTGGCCCGTTTATGTTGGATAAGTGAGACTCTACTGTCGTTGGAAGAAGGAGGCTCAATTAGATGGACTTTGGGGTCTCTTCCAACCTCAGGATTATAGTAGAGTCTCACTTATCCAACATTCACTTATCCAATGTTCTGGATTATCCAATGAATTTTTGTAGTCAATGTTTCCAATATATCATGATATTTTGGTGCTAAATGTGTAAATACAGTAATTACTATGTAGCATTACTGCATATTGAACTACGTTTTCTGTCAAATTTGTTGTCTAACGTGATGTTTTGGTGCTTAATTTGTAAAATCAGAACCTAATTTGATGTTTAATAGGCTTTTCCTTAACCCCTCCTTATTATCCAACATATTCGCTTATCCAACGTTCTGCCGGCCCATTTATGTTGGATAAGTGAGACTCTACTGTAATATCGTTTTGGTCATATGTTAGACCATGTCTTAGAAAATAACTCAGTCTTTACTTTGGTTTTTGTTATGAATGCTCCTATTAGAAAATGCATAAGGATGTGAGTGAACTACAATTCCCAAAAATCTTGGGTCAACCCTCCCAAAACTCCCCCAGTATTCCCAGTTGGCCATAGAATCATAGAATCATAGAATTGGAATTGGAGTTGGAAGAGACCACATGGGCCATCCAGTCCAACCCCATTCTGCCAAGAAGCAGGAAATCGCATTCAAAGCACCCCCGACAGATGGCCATCCAGCCTCTGCTTAAAAGCCTCCAAAGAAGGAGCCTCCACCGCGGCCCGGGGGAGAGAGTTCCACTGCTGAACAGCCCTTCTCACAGTGAGGAAGTTCTTCCTGATGTTCAGGTGGAATCTCCTCTCCTGTAGTTTGAAGCCATTGTTCCGTGTCCTAGTCTCCAGGGCAGCAGAAAACAAGCTCCCTCCCTCTTCCCTATGACTTCCCTTCACGTATTTGTACATGGCCCTCATCATGTCTCCTCTCAGCCTTCTCTTCTGCAGGCTAAACATGCCCAGCTCTTTAAGCCGCTCCTCATAGGGCTTGTTCTCCAGACCCTTCATCATTTTAGTCGCCCTCCTCTGGACGCTTTCCAGCTTGTCAACATCTCCCTTCAACTGTGGTGCCCAGAATTGGACACAGTGTGATTCCAGGTAACGTGGTCTGACCAAGGCAGAATAGAATAAGGGGGAGCAGGACTTCCCTGGATCTAGACGCTATTCCCCTCTTGATGCAGGACAGAATCCCATTGGCTTTTTTAGCTGCCGCATCACATTCCTGGCTCATGTTCCCCCTTCCTCCCCACGAGGACTCCAAGGTCTTTTTCGCACACACTGCTGTCAAGCCAGGCATCGTCCCCCATTCTGTATCTTTGATTTCCATTTTTTCTGCCGAAGTGAAGTCTCTTGCATTTGTCCCTGTTGAACTTCATTTTGTGAGTTTCGGCCAATCATCTCTCTAGTCTGTCAAGATCGTTTTGAATTCTGCTCCTGTCTTCTGGAGTGTTGGCTCTCCCTCCCAGTTTGGTGTCGTCTGCAAACTTGATGATCGTGCCTTCTAACCCTTCGTCTAAGTCGTTAATAAAGATGTTGAACAGAACCGGGCCCAGGACGGAGCCCTGCTTGTGGCACTCCACTTGTCACTTCTTTCCATGATGAAGACGACGCATTGGTGAGAATCACCCTTTGGGTTCGTTCGCTTAGCCAATTACAGATCCACCTAACCGTAGTTTTGTCTAGCCCACATTTTACTAGTTTGTTTGCCAGAAGGTCGTGGGGGACTTTGTCGAAGGCCTTACTGAAATCCAGGTACGCTACATCCACAGCATTCCCTGTATCGACCCAACTCGTAACTCTATCGAAAAAAGAGATCAGATGAGTCTGGCATGACTTGTTTTTGGTAAATCCGTGTTGACTATTAGCAATGACCGCATTTGTTAGGGTTAGGCACCCAGACCATGTTGGGTCTGTGTGCCAAATGTGGTCCAGATCCATCATCTGCTGGGTTCAGAGTTCTCTGGATAAAGGTGAACTACAAGTCCCAGACTCCCAGGGCAATTTTCCTGAAAATCCTGCCAGGATTCACAGTTGGCATTGTTGGGTCTGTGTGCCAAGTTTGGTCCATATCCATCACTTGCTGGGTTCAGTGTTCTCTGAATACGGGTGAACTATAACTCTCTGATGCCAAGGTCAGTCACCCCAAGTTGGCCGTGTTGTGCTTGTGGCCAAGTTTGGTCCAGATCTGTCATTGGTGGGATTCAGAGGGCTCACGGAATAATAATAATAATAATAATAATAATTATTATTATTATTATTATTATTAAACTTTATTTGTACCCCGCTAACATCTCCTGAAGGACTCGATGCGGCTTACAAAGGCCAAGGCCTCAACACACAATATAACAATACAAAACAAAAAGCAAATTAAAAACAATTAAAACAGTATAAACAACAAGCAATAACAATACGCTAAAACACAGGTGAACTATAACTCCCAGAGATAAAGCTCAATTACCTCCCAAGTCCACCAGTATTCCCAGTTGGCCATATTGGTGTGTCAAGTTTGGTCCAGATCCATCATCAGATGGGTTCGGCGTTCTCTGAATTTGGCATCCGGGAGTTGTAGTTCACCGTTATCCAGAGAACACCGGACCCAGTAAATGATGAATCTGGACACAATTTGGTACACAGACCCAGTATGGCCAACTGGGAATACTGGGGGAGTTTTGGGAGGGTTGACCCAAGATTTTTGGGAATTGTAGTTCACCCACATCACTATGCATTTTCTAATGGGAGCATTTAAAAAAAGCAAAAGCAAAGACATAGTTTTGGGCCATATAGCGTTGAGTCATTGCAGTTAAAGTGGTATCAAACTGCATCAATTCTGTAGTATAGATGCACCCAACTCCCAATATTAGATAGTGTTGAGCCATGGCAGTTAAAGTGGTATCAAACTGCATCAATTCTGTAGTATAGATGCACCCAACTCCCAATATTAGATAGTGTTGAGCCATGGCAGTTAAAGTGGTATCAAACTGCATCAATTCTGTAGTATAGATGCACCCAACTCCCAATATTACATAGTGTTGAGCCATGGCAGTTAAAGTGGTATCAAACTGCATCAATTCTGTAGTATAGATGCACCCAACTCCCAATATTAGATAGTGTTGAGCCATTGCAGTTAAAGTGGTATCAAACTGCATCAATTCTGTAGTATAGATGCACCCAACTCCCAATATTACATAGTGTTGAGCCATTGCAGTTAAAGTGGTATCAAACTGCATCAATTGTGTAGTATAGGTGCACCCAACTCCCAATATTACATAGTGTTGAGCCATTGCAGTTAAAGTGGTATCAAACTGCATCAATTCTGTAGTATAGATGCACCCAACTCCCAATATTACATAGCGTTGAGCCATTGCAGTTAAAGTGGTATCAAACTGCATCAATTCTGTAGTATAGATGCACCCAACTCCCAATATTACATAGCATTGCGCCATGGCAATTAAAGTGGTATCAAACTGCATCAATTCTGTAGTATAGATGTATCCAACTCCCAATACTACATATCATTGAGCCATTGCAGTTAAAGTGGTATCAAACTGCATCAATTGTGTAGTATAGATGCACCCAACTCCCAATATTACATAGTGTTGAGCCATGGCAGTTAAAGTGATATCAAACTGCATTAATTCTGTAGTATAGATGCACCCAACTCCCAATATTACATAGTGTTAAGCCATGGCAATTAAAGTGATATCAAACTGCATCAATTCTGTAGTATAGATGTATCCAACTCCCAATATTACATATCATTGAGCCATTGCAGTTAAAGTGGTATCAAACTGCATCAATTCTGCAGTATAGATGCACCAATTCCCAATATTACATAGCGTTGAGCCATTGCAGTTAAAGTGGTATCAAACTTCATCAATTCTGTAGTATAGAGGCACCCAACTCCCAATATTATTATTATTAATTTATTTATTTACTACATTTATATCTTGCTCAGAGCGACTTACAAATCAAATGTACATACAATATATTATTAGCATAGCACAATATAAGCATTAAATTACTATATTGTACTATATCATTATAGGGTAATATTATTAGTAATATTACATTTAATATATAATATATCATTAATATTATTTTGTATTATTATTGGTATAATATTGCATTACATTATAATATTATTATCAATATTATATGTATATACAATATATTAGTAACACAGTATTACATTTAATATATAATATATTATTAATATTATTTTGCATTATTATTAGCATAATATTGTATTACATTATAATATTATCAATATTATATGTTACAGTATATACAATATATTATATATTTATAAATTATTATAAATTATATATATGTATATAAAATTGGCATAGCATGTTGCTATGGCACATGGCTCTCAGGTTACATAGCGTTGAGCCATTGCAGTTAAAGTGGTATCAAACTGCATTAATTCTGTAGTATAGATGCACCCAACTCCCAATATTACATAGCGTTGAGCCATGGCACTTAAAGTGGTATCAAACTGCATTTATTACATAGTATAGATGCACCCAACTCCCAATATTATTATTATTAATTTATTTATTTACTACATTTATATCCCGCTCAGGGCGGCTTACAAATCAAATGTACATACAATATATTATTAGCATAGCACAATATAAGCATTAAATTACTATATTGTACTATATCATTATACGGTAATATTATTAGTAATATTACATTTAATATATAATATATAATTAATATTATTATATTGTATTATTATTAGCATAATATTATATGTACAGTATATGCAATATATTATATATTTATAAATTATTATAAATTATATCTATATATATGTATATAAAATTGGCATAGCATGTTGCTATGGCACATGGCTTTCAGGTTACATAGCGTTGAGCCATTGCAGTTAAAGTGGTATCAAACTGCATCAGTTCTGTAGTATAGATGCACCCAATTCCCAGTATTACATAGCGTTGAGCCATTGCAGTTAAAGTGGTATCAAACTGCATCAGTTCTGTAGTATAGATGCACCCAACTCCCAATATTACATAGCATTGCACCATTGCAGTTAAAGTGGTATCAAACTGCATCAGTTCTGTAGTATAGATGCACCCAACTCCCAATATTACATAGCATTGCACCATTGCAGTTAAAGTGGTATCAAACTGCATCAGTTCTGTAGTATAGATGCACCCAACTCCCAATATTACATAGCATTGCACCAATGTACATACAATATATTATTAGCATAGCACAATATAAGCATTAAATTACTATATTGTACTATATCATTATACGGTAATATTATTAGTAATATTACATTTAATATATAATATATAATTAATATTATTATATTGTATTATTATTAGCATAATATTATATGTACAGTATATGCAATACATTATATATTTATAAATTATTATAAATTATATCTATATATATGTATATAAAATTGGCATAGCATGTTGCTATGGCACATGGCTTTCAGGTTACATAGTGTTGAGCCATGGCAGTTAAAGTGGTATCAAACTGCATTTAATACATAGTATAGATGCACCAGTGACCTATTTTTCCATCAGCCCAAGATTGAGTCACAGCCCAAGTTGCAAGGAAATTGCAAACTGGGATGTGATGGGGAAGGAAGCCAATTGTGTGCATAAAAAGCATATGCGCTACCGAAGATCAGCCCATTTTATCCCACTAACGTACTGATGACGATCCCAAATTCTCAGCAAAACCAGTCACTTCCAAGCAGCTGATAGCGTGTCAATAAATCAGGCATTTCTCCCAAGTCCTGTCTCTGACGCTGCGGGATTTCCACCACTAATCCCAGATAGAGGAAGGGTTCGGAGTCAGCAAATAGCATTGTGCATACATTCAATAGCACAGCTTTTGTCACCAGTCTGGGCCCTTTAAGTCAGATTGTGGCTGAAAATGGTTGGACTGGATGGCCTTTGAGGGGCCCAACACTGATTGCATGATAGATTTATCACAGAATATAGTGCAGGGGTCCCCAAACTTTTAAAAAAGGGGGCCTGTTCACGATCCTTCGGACCGTTGGAGGGCCGAACTATAGTTGGCCACCGAGCAATAATAAATAACAACAACAACAACAACAATAAAAAAGAGGGTTGGAAGAGACCCTTTGGGCCATTGAGTCCAATCCCCCTCTGCCTTTGTGCACCGAAAGCACAAGCAAAGCACCCCTGACAGATGGCCACCCAGAATCTATAATAATAATAATAATAATAATAATAATAATAATAATAATAATAATAATAAAGAGGGTTGGAAGAGACCCTTTGGGCCATTGAGTCCAACCCCCTTCTGCCTTTGTGCACCGAAAGCACAAGCAAAGCACCCCTGACAGATGGCCACCCAGAATCTATAATAATAATAATAATAATAATAATAATAATAATAATAATAATAAAGAGGGTTGGAAGAGACCCTTTGGGCCATTGAGTCCAATCCCCCTCTGCCTTTGTGCACCGAAAGCACAAGCAAAGCACCCCTGACAGATGGCCACCCAGAATCAATGTTAATAATAATAATAATAATAATAATAATAATAATAATAATAATAAAGAGGGTTGGAAGAGACCCTTTGGGCCATTTAGTCCAATCCCCTTCTGCTTTTGTGCACCGAAAGCACAAACAAAGCACCCCTGACAGATGGCCACCCAGAATCAATAATAATAATAATAACAATAATAATAAAGAGGGTTGGAAGTGACCCCTTGTGCCATTTAGTCCAATCCCCTTCTGCCTTTGTGCACCGAAAGCACAAGCAAAGCACCCCTGACAGATGGCCACCCAGAATCAATAATAATAATAATAATAATAATAATAATAATAATAAAGAGGGTTAGAAGAGACCCCTTGTGCCATTTAGTCCAATCCCCTTCTGCTTTTGTGCACCGAAAGCACAAACAAAGCACCCCTGACAGATGGCCACCCAGAATCAATGTTAATAATAATAATAATAATAATAATAATAATAATAATAATAATAATAAGGGTTGTAAGAGAAGAAGAGACCCCTTGGGTCATTTATCCCAACCCCCTTCTGCCCTTGTGCTGTGGGGGCCGGATAAATAGCTTCGATGGGCCGCATCCGGCCCCCGGGCCTTAGTTTGGGGACCCCTGATATAGTGTATCCAATATATCTATCTATTGTACGATGAGTGGCCATCTTTTGGGAGGGATCAGATTGTGTCTTCCCTTATGGCAGATGGGAGTTGGACTAGATGGCTTTTGGAGGTCCCTTCCAACATTAGCATTGCATCATAGATATGTCACAAGATATAATCTATCTCTATCTATCTATCTATCTATCTATCTATCTATCTATCTATCTATCTATCTATCTGTTGTGTGTATGGCTGGATGGCCATCTTTTGGGAGGGATCAGATTGTGTCTTCCCTTATGGCAGAAAAGGGTTGGATTAGATTACCTTCCAATACGATGATTCCATGATAGGTATATCACAGAATATAGTCTATCTATCTATCTATCTATCTATCTATCTATCCATCTAGTGTATCTATGGCTGGATGGCCATCTGTTAGGAGGCCTTGGATGGTGTCTATGGCAGATATAGTGTATCTATCTATCTATCTATCTATCTATCTATCTATCTATCTATCTATCTATCATCTATCTATCATCTATCTATCATATCTACCCTGTTTCCCCGAAAATAAGACATCCCCGAAAAATAAGACCTAGTAGAAGTTTTGCTGAATTGCTAAATATAAGGCCTCCCCTGAAAGTAAGACCTAGCAAAGTTTTTGTTTGGAAGCATGCCCAGCGCCTGCCAAACGGAACACCAGAGCATGCAGGATTGGTAAATGTACATACCAGTTGTACATGGAAATAGTGGTAGTAATAAGAAATTCTTGATAGGATTCACAGTTTGTCTGGTTATGCTGGTTTGTGATGACAACTACTGTACAGTATATAATAAATGTTCATTTTTTGTTCAACAATAAATGTGAATTCTTTTTCATGGAAAAATAAGACATCCACTGAAAATAAGACCTAGCACATTCTTGGGAGCAAAAATTAATATAAGACACTGTCTTATTTTCGGGGAAACATGGTATGGCTGGATGGCCATCTTTTGGGAGGGCTTTAATGGTGTCTACATCTATCTATCATATCTATGGCTGGATGGCCATCTGTCAGGAGGGCTTTGATGGTTACGTCTATCTATCATATCTATGGCTGAATGGCCATCTGTCGGGAGGGCTTTGATGGTGTCTATGTCTATCTATCATATCTACAGTTGGATGGCCATCTGTCGGGAGGGCTTTGATAGTGTCTACGTCTATCATATCTATGGCTGGATGGCCATCTGTTGGGAGGGCTTTGATAGTGTCTACATCTATTTATCATATTTATGATTGTATGGCCATCTGTCAGGAGGGCTTTGATGGTGTCTACGTCTATCTATCGTATTTACAGTTGGATGGCCATCTGTCGGGAGGGCTTTGATGGTAAATATGTCTATCATATCTATGGCTGGATGGCCATCTGTCGGGAGGGCTTTGATGGTAAATATGTCTATCATATCTATGGCTGGATGGCCATCTGTCAGGAGGGCTTTGATAGTGAATATGTCTATCATATCTATGACTGGATGGCCATCTGTCAGGAGGGCTTTGATGGTGCCTTCCTTTAGGGCAAAAGGAACCCACTCAGCGCACTTTTGCCCAGTTTATTTTTATGATTCTAGTGCCGTGTTATAACTTGTGTTTTACTAATGTTTGACATTTTACTTTTATGTTAATTTTAATTTTATTTGCACGCGGTTTCTGTTATTTGATATAATTTTATGTTTGTTATTGTATTTGTCTGGGCTTTGGCCGCCCCGAGTCCCACCGGGGAGATGGAGGCGGGGTATAAAAATAAAATTATTATTATTATTATTATTATTATTATTATTATTATTATTATTATTATTATGGTGGTTGAATTGGATGACTCAAGCAGTCTTTTCCGAAAGGATCCCTAAAGGTCATCCGGTCTGACCCACTGGGAATGCAGGAGCCCACAGCCCCAAATCTTCCTGACTGAGTGCCAATCAAAGTCTGTTTATAATCCATCTATAGAGCAAAATATTCCGAAAATTTGTTTGAACTGTCCTGGCGCAATGCTATGTAATCCTGGGAGTCATCATCTGCACTTTTTGGCAGAGAAAGTCTTGCAAAACTACATCTCCCAGGTGTGCATTGAATTGCGCATTGGCTGTACAGTGCAGAGGCGAAACTGCTACCGTGTTTCCCCGAAAATAAGACAGTGTCTTATATTAGTTTTTGCTCCCAAAGATGCTCTAGGTCTTATTTTCAGGGGATGTCTTATTTTTCCATGAAGAAGAATTCACATTTATTGTTGAACAAAAAAAATGAACATTTATTATATACTGTACAGGAGTCGTCATCACAAACCAGCATTACCAGACAAACTATGAATCCCATCAAGAATTTCTTGTTACTACCATTATTTCCATGTACAACAATCTATGGTACATACATTTTCCAAACCTGTATGATCTGGTGTTCTGTTTGGCAGGCATGCTTCCAAACAAAAACTTTGCTAGGTCTTACTTTCGGGGGAGGCCTTATATTTAGCAATTCAGTAAAACCTCTACTAGGTCTTATTTTCTAGGGATGTCTTATTTTAGGGGAAACAGGGTATCTCATCCAAACTTGATCCCTTGCATCTTTCTTGCCTGTAAATTCCAGGAATTAAGGCCTGATGTGTTGCAATGCCTGGCTTTTGGGGGATTTATCTCTTTGGGGGAAACTCCTGCTTTGCTCCCTTCCTGGAAAAAAGTCGAGTTAAAGATAAACCCGTCACATGATGGGCTCGGAAGGAGGCGGGCCGGCTTCCAGCAGGTAAAGCCTTTCTTTGCTCACCTGTCAGCTGGAAGAAATGCTTCATGCGCTGTGTGTATGCGCAAGCAATGCTTCAATGCGCAAAGTAAGGGACCCTCTGTCTGCTGCAGAAGAAAGGATGGAGTTTGTGCAGGTAAAGAAAAAAGAGACTTTGCATCCAGGTCTTTTCTCAGGTGAATCTCCACTTCCAGGGCTCAATGCCTTGGAATAATGGGAGTTGTAGTTTTACAGAGGAGAAATAGCCATCTGTCTGGAGGGATCAGATTGTGTTTTCCCTTATGGCAAAAGGGAGTTGGACTGCATGGCCTTTGGAGGTCCCAACGCGATGATTCCATACATAATTACTGTATATACTTGAGTATAAGCCTAGTTTTTCAGCCCATTTTTTAAGTCTGAAAAAGCCCCCCTCGGCTTATACTCGGGTGAGGGTCGTGGTTGGCTTATATTTGGGTCAGCTTATACTCGAGAATATACGGTACATTTATTATTTTTCTCTATTATTATTGGTATTATTACATTTATTATTTTTCTCTATTATTGTTGCTACTATTACATTTATTTTACTCTACTTTTACATTTATTATTATTATTATTATTATTAATAAATTTATTATTCCACTCTGATCTCATTATTATTATTATTATTATTATTATATTTATTATTTTACTCTATTTATTATTACATTATTATTTTCCTGTATTTATTATTATTATTATTATTATTATTATTATTATTATTATTATTATTATTATTACTACATGTATTATTTTACTCTATTATTATTAAAAGGATACATAAGCCAACCCGAATATAAGCCAGGCACCTAATTTTACCACAAAAAAACTGGGAAAACATTGACTCCGGTATAAGCCGAGGGTGGTAAATTTCAGAAATAAAAACAGATACCAATAAAATTACATTAATTGAGGCATCAGTAGGTTAAATGTTTTTGAATCTTTACATCAAGCTCAAATTTAAGATAAGACTGTCCAACTCTGACCAAATCATTCTTCTCATCTTTTTCAATGTAAATGTGCTTATGTAGCCTTCTAATAGTAAAACAATACATGTAATAATAGTAAATATAGGAAAATAAAATAAGACTAAAAAAGCCCCCTTTGGCTTATACTCGGGTGAGAGTCCTGGTTGGCTTATATTTGGGTCAGCTTATACCCGAGAATATACGGTACATTTATTATTTTTCTCTATTATTATTGGTTTTATTACATTTAATATTTTTCTCTATTATTGGTATTATTACATTTATTATTTTTCTCTATTATTGTTGCTACTATTATTTATTTTACTCTATTTTTTTAATTATTAATAATACATTTATTATTTCACTCTGATCTTATTATTATTACAGTAGAGCCTCACTTATTCAAGCTAAATGGGCCGGCAGAAGCTTGGATAAGTGAGTATCTTGGATAATAAGGAGGGATTAAGGAAAAGCCTATGAAACATCAAATTAGGTTATGATTTTACAAATTAAGCACCAAAACATCATGTTATACAACAAATTTGACAGAAAAAGTCGTTCAATACACATTAATGCTATGTTTTGATATGGTCAAAATTGACTAATCAATAAAGAGTTGTTGTTGTTGCTATGTAGTAATTACTGCATTTACGAATTTATAGCACCAAAATATCACGATATATTGAAAACATTGACTACAAAAATGGCTTGGATAATCCAGAACCTTGGATAAGCGAGGCTTGGATAAGTGAGACTCTACTGTATATTATTTTACTCTATTTATTACTACATGTATTATTTTCCTGTATTTATTATTATTATTACATGTATTATTTTACTCAATTATTATTAAAAGGATACATAAGCACATTGACATTGAAGAAGATGAGAATCATGATTGGATCAGAGTTGGACAGTCTTATCTTAAATCTGAGCTTGATGTAAATATTCAAAAACATTTAACCTACCGATGCCTCAATTAATGTAATTTTATGGGTATCTATTTTTATTTCTGAAATTTACCACCCTCGGCTTATACTGGAGTCAATGTTTTCCCAGTTTTTTTGGTGGTAAAATTAGGTGCCTCGGCTTATATTCGGGTCGGCTTATACTCGAGTATATACGGTATATTTCAGAACATAGTGTATATAATATATCTATCTCTATCATATCTATGTCTGTATGGCCATCTGTTGGGAGGGCTCAGATTGTGTCTTCCATTATGGCAGGAAGGGGTTGGACTGGATGGTCTTTGGAGATCCCTTCCAAAGCAATGACTGCATGATAGATATAGAATATAGTGTCTGTCTATCTATCTATCTATCTATCTATGGCTGGATGGCCATCTGTCAGGAGGGATCAGATTGTTCCTTATAGCAGGAAGGGGTTGGAACGGATCACCTTTGGCGGCCCCTTCCAATGTAATGATTGCATGATAGACATATAGTTCCTCTATGTATCAAATGTATGGCTGGATGGCCATCTGTTGGGAGGGATCAGGTTGTGTCTTCCCTTATTGCAAAAGGGGTTGGACTAGATGGCCTTTAGAGGCCCCTTCCAACACTATGATTCCATGATAGTTATATCACAAAATATAGTCTATCTATCTATCGTATCTATAACTGGATGACCATCTGTTGGGAGGGATCAGGTTGTGTCTTCCCTTATGGCAAAAGAGAAAACACAACTCAGCTTATATTCTTGTCAGCTTATACTCGAGTATATACGGTAGTTAATAGTTAAATCATCTGGGTGGAAGTGTACCTGTTCTGTGTTGACTCTTTGAGTTACGGTGACTTACTTCTCTCTTTGGCGTTTTCTGGGCAAAGTTTGTTTGGCGGAGGTTTGCCAATCGCCTTTCTGTATCCGAGGCTGAGAGAGTGTGACTTCCCCAAGCTGGGTTTGGTTACCTTTGCAAGGATTCCAACCCTGTTCTTTTCGGTCTCCGGAAAAATTTGTAACCTTTGCGTTTCTATCAAATAGCTATTTAAATCCTTGCAGTGAAAAGCCTTGAATTTATCTTCGAATTAGTGCTTGGAATCATATGACTCTGCAATTGCAAGAAGTAGTTTTCCAAAGAGTTTGGACTTTGCATTTTTAAAAAGCAACGGGTGGGAAATGTAAAGGTCACTTGGTTACCATTATGAGGCGATTAATAATTGATAACACCTTGCGGTGCTGGGATTCCAACCTGAGTAGATTGTTTTATATGAATAACACATGAAAGGGAATAATAACCTTTTTTTGTTTTCACTTAGAAAGCTTCCAACTGAGAACTGGATTTGTGTCAATTAAACTATATCGCTTTCCGGAAACATTATTGTAAACAAATGATTGTTGTTAATACTACGACGACGACGAATAATATCTTGCAAACAAGACAATGTGTTTGCATGAGTAATGTTGTTGCAAAGAGATTGCCTTTGTTTTCAGAAAACTAGTATCCAGATTATAGAGATACTGTACCATTGGTCTTGAGTTTTTCCAACTACTATACTGTCCTTTTCATGTATAATAATAATACAATAGAGTCTCACTTATCCAACACTCGCTTATCCAACGTTCTGGATTATCCAAGGCATTTTTGTAGTGAATGTTTTCAATATATCGTGATATTTTGGTGCTAAATTCGTAAATACAGTAATTACTACATAGCATTACTGCGTATTGAACTACTTTTTCTGTCAAATTTGTTGTGTAACATGAAGTTTTGGTGCTTCATTTGTAAAATCATAACCTAATTTGATGTTTAATAGGCTTTTCCTTAATCCCTCCTTATTATCCAACATATTCGCTTATCCAAGGTTCTGCTGGCCCGTTTATGTTGGATAAGTGAGACTCTACTGTCGTTGGAAGAAGGAGGCTCAATTAGATGGACTTTGGGGTCTCTTCCAACCTCAGGATTATAGTAGAGTCTCACTTATCCAACATTCACTTATCCAATGTTCTGGATTATCCAATGAATTTTTGTAGTCAATGTTTCCAATATATCATGATATTTTGGTGCTAAATGTGTAAATACAGTAATTACTATGTAGCATTACTGCATATTGAACTACTTTTTCTGTCAAATTTGTTGTCTAACATGATGTTTTGGTGCTTAATTTGTAAAATCATAACCTAATTTGATGTTTAATAGGCTTTTCCTTAATCCCTCCTTATTATCCAACATATTCGCTTATCCAACGTTCTGGATTATCCAATGCATTTTTGTAGTCAATGTTTTCCATATATCGTGATATTTTGGTGCTAAATTCGTAAATACAGTAATTACAACATAACATTATTGTGTATTGAACTACAGTAGAGTCTCACTTATCCAAGCTAAACGGACCGGAAGAAGCTTGGATAAGCGAATATCTTGGATAATAAGGAGGGATTAAGGAAAAACCCATTAAACATCAAATTAGGTTACGATTTTACAAATTAAGCACCAAAACATCATGTTATACAACAAATTTGACATAAAACGTAGTGCAATATGCAGTAATGTTATGTTGTAATTACTCTATTTATGAATTTAGCACCAAAATATCACGATATAATGAAAACATTGACTACAAAAATGGCTTGGATAATCCAGAAGCTTGGATAAGTGAGGCTTGGATAAGTGAGACTCTACTGTACTTTTTATGTCAAATTTGTTGTATAACATGATGTTTTGGTGCTTAATTTGTAAAATCATAACCTAATTTGATGTTTAATAGGTTTTTCCTTAATCCCTCCTTATTATCAAAGATATTCGCTTATCCAAGGTTCTGACGGCTCGTTTATGTTGGATAAGTGAGACTCTACTGTATTTTGCAAACAAGACAATGTGTTTGCATGAGTAATGTTGTTGCAAAGAGATCGTTTTGCCTTTGTTTTCAGAAAACTAGTATCCAGATTATACACATACCATTGGTCTCGAGTTTTTCCAGCCATTGTACTACTATACTGTCCTTTTCATGTATAGTAATAATAATAATAATAATAATAATAATAATAATAATAATAGGGTTGTTGTATGTCTTTCGGGCTGTGTGGCCATGTTCCAGAAGCATTCTCTCCTGACGTTTCGCCCACATCTATGGCAGGCATCCTCAGAGGTTGTGAGGTATGGATAAACTAAGTCAGGAAAGGAAAGAATATATATCTGTGTAGAGTCCAGGGTGTGGCAAGAGTTCTTTGTCACTGGGAGCCAGCATTAATGTTTCAGTTAATCACCCTAATTGGCACTGGAAATGTTTTGTCCCTTGCCTGGGGGCATCCTTTGTTCAGTCAAGTCCTCATTGTGTTGGTTCCCATCTACTGTTTTGATTTTGGAGTTTTGTAATACTGGTAGCCAGATTTTGTTCATTTTCATGGTTTCTTCCTTTCTGTTGAAGTTGTCCACATGCTTGTGGATTTCAATGGCTTCTCTGTGTAGTCTGACATGATAGTTGTTAGAACGGTCCAGCATTTTTGTGTTCTCAAATAGTATTCTGTGTCCAGGCTGGTTCATCAAATGCTCTGCTATGGCTGATTTCTCTGGTTGAATTAGTCTGCAGTGCCTTTCATGTTCTTTGACTCTTGTTTGGGCGCTGCGTTTGGTGGTCCCTATGTAGACTTGTACCTCACAACCTCTGAGGATGCCTGCCATAGATGTGGGCGAAACGTCAGGAGAGAATGCTTCTGGAACATGGCCACACAGCCCGAAAGACATACAACAACCCTGTGATTCTGGCCATGAAAGCCTTCGACAACACAATAATAATAATAATAATAATAATATCAGCACCTCAAGATTGAACTTCAAAGACTCTGGCAGAAACCAGTGCAGGTGGTCCCGGTGGTGATGGGCACACTGGGTGCCGTGCCAAAAGATCTCAGCCGGCATTTGGAAACAACAGACATTGACAAAATTACGATCTGCCAACTGCAAAAGGCCACCCTACTGGGATCTGCACACATCATCAGAAAATACATCACACAGTCCTAGACACTTGGGAAGTGTTCGACTTGTGATTTTGTGAAATGAAATCCAGCATATCTATCTTGTTTGCTGTGTCATACAAGAAAATAATAATAATAATACAGTAGAGTCTCTCTTATCCAACATAACGGGCCAACTTCTGCTTATCCAACATTCTGTATTATCCAATGCAGTCTGCCTTTTAGTATTAAATACTAAATACTAATACAGTAGAGTCTCGCTTATCCAACATAAATGGGCCAACTTCCGCTTATCCAACATTCTGTATTATCCAATGCAGTCTGCCTTTTAGTATTAAATACTAAATACTAATACAGTAGAGTCTCACTTATCCAACATAAACGGGCCAACTTCCACTTATCCAACATTCTGTATTATCCAATGCAGTCTGCCTTTTAGTATTAAATACTAAATACTAATACAGTAGAGTCTCACTTATCCAACATAAACGGGCCAACTTCCGCTTATCCAACATTCTGTATTATCCAATGCAGTCTGCCTTTTAGTATTAAATACTAAATACTAATACAGTAGAGTCTCACTTATCCAACATAAACGGGCCAACTTCCGCTTATCCAACATTCTGTATTATCCAATGCAGTCTGCCTTTTAGTATTAAATACTAAATACTAATACAGTAGAGTCTCACTTATCCAACGTAAACGGGCCAGCAGAACTTTGGATAAGCGAATATGTTGGATAATAAGGAGAGATTAAGGAAAAGCCTATTAAACATCAAATTAGATTATGATTTTACAAATTAAGCACCAAAACATCATGTTATACAACAAATTTGATAGAAAAAGTAGTTCAATACGCAGTAATGTTATGTTGTAATTACTGTATTTACGAATTTAGCACCAAAATATCATGATCAATTGAAAACATTGACTACAAAAATGCGTTGGATAATCCAGAACGTTTGATAAGCGAGTGTTGGATAAGTGAGACTCTACTGTACATTAAATGTTTTTGTAGTCAATCTTTCCAATACATTGCAAAGTTTTGGTGCTAAATTCGCAAATACAGTAACTAATTACTACATAACGTTACTGTGTACTGAACTGCTTTTTCTGTCAATTTGTTGTAAAACATGATGTTTTGGTGCTTAATTTATAAAATCATAACATTATTTGACGTTTAATAGGTTTTTCCTTAATCCATCCTTACTATCCAACATTTTCGCTTATCCAACATTCTGCCGGCCCGTTTATTATTTATTATTATTTATTATTTACAGTATTTATATTCCGCCCTTCTTTCTCACCCCGAAGGGGACTCAGGGCGGATCACATTACACATATAAGGCAAACATTCAGTGCCTTTAACATGGAACAAGGACAAGACAAACATAGGCTCCGAGCTGGCCTCGAACTCATGACATCTGCGTCAGAGTCATTTGTTACAGCTGGCTGCAGCTGGCTGGCTGCTCACCAGCCTGCGCCACTCGACGGTAACTCTTTGTCTTGACCTCTCTTGACCTTTCTCTCCCTTAGATTCGGGGGGCAGCGGGGGGCCATGCCGGTCCTTAAAAACCCCTACAAGGCAAAGATGGCCAACGGGGACTCTGCCGGCGGGACGCTCATTCTGGACAAGGAGGGCTCGGGCCCCAACCCCTTTGAGGAGGACCTCGAGGAGAACGAGCGGGCCGCGCTCCCACCTCCGAAGGGCGACCGCCGCAGCGAGACCTTCTCGCAGGGCCTTTTCAACGGCAGCCCCGAAGAGCGCTTCCGGCGCCGGGCCACGCTGGAGCGGCTGGTGGGCCTCTCCCCGTTCCGGATGGGCAAAGGGAAGAAGAAATCTCCCGGGGAGAAGGGCCTGGACCGGCGCTCCTTCTTGGGCCGTATGATGACCCCGCTGGTCGACGGCAAGCCGCGCCGCTCCTCCGAGGACTTCAGCCTCCTCCAGCGCTTCAACGGGCGCCGCAAGGAGCCGGGCCTCTACGCGTCGGACTGCGGCTTGGCCGAGAAGGAGAACGGCGGGGACGCCATGAAGCGCTTCCTCAAGATCGGCCTCGGGGCCAAAGGGCGGAGGCCTTCCTTGGTGGAAAAGCTCAACCAGACGGAGACCGTGGCCGAGGCGGAGACCGTGGCCGAGGAGGCTGAAGCCAAGGCCAAGGAGCCGCTCTCCGGTGAGTCCAAAGCAAGATCTTGGAGAAGTGGGCCTTCACCTGAGATCTAGAGGTGCATCTGCACTCTTGAATGAATGCAGTTTGGCACCACTTTAAAGCCAATGCCAATGAGACCTAACCAAGAGTTTGGAGAAGTGTGTCATCTTAGATCTTTGGCTGCATCCACACTGTTGAACTAATGCAGTTTGGCACCACTTTAAAGCCAATGCCAATGAGACCTAACCAACAGTTTGGAGAAGTGTGTCATCTTAGATCTTTGGCTGCATCCACACTGTTGAATTAATGCAGTTTGGCACCACTTTAAAGCCAATGCCAATGAGACCTAACCAAGAGTTTGGAGAAGTGTGTCATCTTAGATCTTTGGCTGCATCCACACTGTTGGATTAATGCAGTTTGGCACCACTTTAAAGCCAATGCCAATGAGACCTAACCAACAGTTTGGAGAAGTGTGTCATCTTAGATCTTTGGCTGCATCCACACTCTTGAATGAATGCAGTTTGGCACCACTTTAAAGCCAATGCCAATGAGACCTAACCAACAGTTTGGAGAAGTGTGTCATCTTAGATCTTTGGCTGCATCCACACTGTTGAATTAATGCAGTTTGGCACCACTTTAAAGCCAATGCCAATGAGACCTAACCAAGAGTTTGGAGAAGTGTGTCATCTTAGATCTTTGGCTGCATCCACACTGTTGAATTAATGCAGTTTGGCACCACTTTAAAGCCAATGCCAATGAGACCTAACCAAGAGTTTGGAGAAGTGTGTCATCTTAGATCTTTGGCTGCATCCACACTGTTGAATTAATGCAGTTTGGCACCACTTTAAAGCCAATGCCAATGAGACCTAACCAACAGTTTGGAGAAGTGTGTCATCTTAGATCTTTGGCTGCATCCACACTGTTGAATTAATGCAGTTTGGCACCACTTTAAAGCCAATGCCAATGAGACCTAACCAACAGTTTGGAGAAGTGTGTCATCTTAGATCTTTGGCTGCATCCACACTGTTGAATTAATGCAGTTTGGCACCACTTTAAAGCCAATGCCAATGAGACCTAACCAACAGTTTGGAGAAGTGTGTCATCTTAGATCTTTGGCTGCATCCACACTGTTGAATTAATGCAGTTTGGCACCACTTTAAAGCCAATGCCAATGAGACCTAACCAACAGTTTGGAGAAGTGTGTCATCTTAGATCTTTGGCTGCATCCACACTGTTGAATTAATGCAGTTTGGCACCACTTTAAAGCCAATGCCAATGAGACCTAACCAACAGTTTGGAGAAGTGTGTCATCTTAGATCTTTGGCTGCATCCACACTGTTGAATTAATGCAGTTTGGCACCACTTTAAAGCCAATGCCAATGAGTCCTAACCAAGAGTTTGGAGAAGTGTGTCATCTTAGATCTTTGGCTGCATCCACACTGTTGAATTAATGCAGTTTGGCACCACTTTAAAGCCAATGCCAATGAGTCCTAACCAAGAGTTTGGAGAAGTGTGTCATCTTAGATCTTTGGCTGCATCCACACTGTTGAATTAATGCAGTTTGGCACCACTTTAAAGCCAATGCCAATGAGTCCTAACCAAGAGTTTGGAGAAGTGTGTCATCTTAGATCTTCGGCTGCATCCACACTGTTGAATTAATGCAGTTTGGCACCACTTTAAAGTCAATGCCAAGGAGCCACTCTCTGGTGAGGCCTAACCAAGAACTTGGAGAAGTGTGCCTTGATCTTAGATCTGTAGTTGCATTTACACTCTTGAATGAATACAGTTTGACACCACTTTAAAGCCAATGCCAATGAGACCTAACCAAGAGTTTGGAGAAGTGTGTCATCTTAGATCTTTGGCTGCATTCACACTGTTGAACTAATGCAGATTGGCACCACTTTAAAAAGCCAAGCAACCACTCTCCAGTGAGGCCTAACCAAGAACTTGGAGAAGTGTGCCTTGATCTTAAATCTGTAGTTGCATCTACACTCTTGAATGAATGCAGTTTGATAGTGTAAGACAATTAATTACCTTCAAAGGTTCCGGCCCAGGAGGCAATCAGGCCAAAAACCCAGTCTCATGAGAGAACAAAAGCTAAATATTTATTGTTATCATAGCTGTGAGAAGGCAAAACAGCCATACACACACAAAGGTCTGTATCATGCAAATGGCCGCTGCAAAGCGTGTCGCAATTAACAAAGAATATATATCTTGGCTTATCTAAACTTGACCAGTTGCTGATGGTCTTCCTCACCTTCCACACCTATTTTGGCACAAATGATATCTTTGACCTAACTTGTTTACTCTGAGCTTTCTTCTCTCCTTAGAACATTCTGGAGAAAAGCACCAGCCCACAAGAAGGGAGGGGCACAGGTCCCATGTTACTTTGGTTCATACAAAGACCTTACATCTATTTATATCTATATATATAAAAGAGTGATGGCATCACGGCAGCGGACAAAACAACAAAAGTAAACACCCCACAACCTCGAAAATTGACATCACAACCCCTCATCCATGCCTCTAGGTTGATACAACAAAAAGAAAAGAAAAACAAAGTCCTAATTAGAGGGAGAGGAATAATTGTTTTTATCCAATTGTTGCCAGTTAGAAGGCTAAGCTCCTCCAACTTGGTCTCCTAGCAACCCAATAAAAAATAATAAAAAACACTAAAAATTAATACAATAAAATACTATAATAACAGAAAATAACTAAAAATAATACAAGAAAATAATAAAATATAATAAATAAAAATATAACTTACAATAAAATTAATAAAAAATTGCAAATAACGTCAAATAAAAATTACACAACAATTTTTAACCAATACCACCACCACTTTGCCACAGCAACGCGTGGCCGGGCACAGCTAGTATATATATATAAAAGAGTGATGGCATCAGGGCAGTGGACAAAACAACAAAACTACAGGCCCCCCAACCTTGAAATTTGACAACACAACCCATCATTCACGGCTCTAGGTTGATACAACAAAAAGAAAAGAAAAATAAAGTCCTAATTACAGGGAGAGGAATAATAGTTTTTATCCAATTGCTGCCAGTTTGAAGGCTAAGCTCCACCCACTTGGTCTCCTAGCAACTCACTCAGCCCAGGGGACAGGCACAGTTAGGCCTCACTTAGGCCTCTTCCACAGATTATCAGATTTTAACTGGATTATATGGCAGTGTAGACTCAATGCCCTTCCAAACAGCTATATAACCCATTTAGAATCTTATATTATCTGCTTTGAACTGGATTATCTTGACTCCACACTGCCATATAATCCACTTCAGTGTGCATACTAAACATAAAGACAACCATACAACAGACATTCAATACCACCACTACCTCAACAATTTCTCACCAACACCACCAGAAAATGCCACAGCAACGCGGGGCCGGGCACAGCTAGTTGTCTATATAAAAGGCTAATATGATATATGCAGAGGCAAAGCTATATATGCAAAAGTTTTCTATTTTCTGGCTTATGGTCCCTTCAATAGCACTTTAATGCCAATGCCAAGAAGTCTTAAGAGTGTGTTGTCGAAGGCTTTCATGGCCGGGATCACAGGGTTGTTGTATGTCTTTCGGGCTGTGTGGCCATGTTCCAGAAGCATTCTCTCCTGACGTTTCGCCCACATCTATGGCAGGCATCCTCAGAGGTTGTGAGTCTTAAGAGTGTCTTAATCTTAGGCCTTTGGCTACATCCACACTCTTGAACAAATACAGTTTGTATTTGTTCAAGAACAACTCACTAGTGAGTTCTGAGCAAGAGCTTGGATAAGTGTGTCTTAAGCTTAGGTCTGTGGGTGTGTCTACGTTGGTGATTTAATGCGGTTTGATATCACTTGAAATCCAACCAAGAAGCCTCTCTCTAGTGAGTCCTAGGCAAGAGCTCAGAGATCTAGACACTAGACTCCTCTTGATGCAGGCCAGAATCCCGTTAGCCTTTTTCGCTGCCGCATCACATTGTAGGCTCATGTTTAACTTGTTATCCACGAGGACGCCAAGATCTTTTTCACACGTACTGCCGTCGAGCCAGGCATCGTCCCCCGTTCTGTATCTTTGTTGTGCATTTCCAACTTATGTCAATTTATTTATTTCCATCATTTCTATGCCGCCCTTCTCACCCGAAGGGACTCAGGGCGGCTCACAATCTGGTAAAATTCAATGCCGGTATACATTACAAAAGATAAAACATAAGCAATTAAAACAATCAATTTAGCATAATACAATAAGTACATGTAAAACAGTACAATAAAAATACTTAAACCATTCGTCCACAAAAACCTTGCACGTAAACCTTAATCCGGACCAAGTCAAAGCCAACATAATTCATTCATTAAAAGCTTGCTCACAAAGCCAAGTCTTCACCTTTTTCCTAAAACTCAGAAGGGACCCTATGATGGGCTTTTCTTGGCCAGATTTATAATAATAATAATAATAATAATAATAATAATAATAATAATAATAATAATAATAATATTTTTATATCCCACCCCATCTCCCCAAGGGGACTCGGGGCGGCTTACATGGGACCAAGCCCAGGCAAAACAGACAATATAAAACACAACAATAAAACAAATCAATCAACAATAAAGCAAGTCATAAAACAAATGATGTCACATAAAACAAACATACTTGATAAAATCCTGGGTTGGCTCCTAAAAAGAACTGGGCCATAAAAGTGCTAGTAGTGTCAGATACATTTGGGGAGAGGACGATGCAAAACCATTGTCCCATTAAAGTGCTGGGGAAGGCACAGTAAAAATAAAAATGAGCAACAGGTCAATCCTTTGCTATGGAAGTCGATCGCCAAAGGCCTTTTGGAAGAGCCAGGTTTTCAGACTCTTCCGAAAAGTCTCTAACCGCCACAGAAGAGTTTTCCTTTGCCTTCCTCTGAGGCTGGATGACCATCTGTCGGGGGTGCTTTGAATGCGATTTCCTGCTTCTTGGCAGAATGGGGTTGGACTGGATGGCCCATGAGGTATCTTCCAATTCTACTATTCTATGATTCTATGATTCTATGAGGCTGAGAAAGTGTGTCCTGCCCAAGGTCACCTCGGGCTATGGCTGAGCGGAGATTCGTACTCAGATCCCCGTAAAACCTAATTGAGGCTTTTCAGCCGCAACGACTTCAACGGTACATTATGAACCTCGTAACGAGCTCGGGCGCGTCATCTCGTGTCTCATATTCATCCGTTGAAACGTTGATAATTGGACGAGACTTGGCCGAGTCTCCGTCCTCGTTTTCGCCACTGACCTCCACGGCCGGCCTGTTTACGCAGGTTTCCTCCGGAGAGAATCTAATGAGCCTTGGCTCATTATTCTTTATGATTTTTTCTCTCTTAATGCCTTGTTTTGTCCTTGGCTTATTGTTTTAGCCTCCTGATTGCAGCGATGAAAAAAGCGGCCCCGTTGACCTTGCTCGGGGAATGTGCCCAGAGGGAAGGAAAAGCCCTCTTTGCTAAGAGCCTGCAAAACATACAACATAAAATAAGAAACATGCAGAACCAATTCAACTTTGGTTTGCAAGCTTGGGAAGCTCTTTTCCTCCCTTTTAGAAAAATCGGCGCCTGGAACAATTGGCCAGTGATAGCCTCATCAACCAAGATTAAAGAACTACAACACCCTTTTCTTACATAAAGCAACACCCTACAAATTTGCTTTGTTATTTTTCGTGGTTTTGTTTACCCACTTCCAAGAAACATATACCGTATATACTCGATTATAAGCCGACCCGAATATAAGCCGAGGCACCTGATTTTACCACAAAAAACTGGGAAAAATTGACTCCAGTATAAGTGAGGGTGGCAAATTTCAGAAATAAAAATAGACACTAATAAAATTACATTAATTGAGGCATCAGTAGGTTAAATGTTTTTGAATACAGTAGAGTCTCACTTATCCAACGTAAACGGGCTGGCAGAAGCTTGGATAAGCAAATATCTTGGATAATAAGGAGGGATCAAGGAAAAGCCTATTAAACATCAAATTAGGTTATGATTTTACAAATTAAGCACCAAAACATCATGTTGTACAACAAATTTGATAGAAAAAGTAATTCAATACACAGTAATGCTATGTAGTAATTACTGTATTTACGAATTTAGCACCAAAATATCATGATGTATTGAAAACATTGACTACAAAAATGTGTTGGATAATCCAGAACATTGGATAAGCAAATGTTGGATAAGTGAGACTCTACTGTATATTGAAAACATTGACTACAAAAATGGCTTGGATTATCCAGAGGCTTGGATAAGCGAGGCTTGGATAAGTGAGACTCTGCTGTATTTACATAAAGCTCAAATTTAAGATAAGACTGTCTGACTCTGATGTATCCTTTTAATAATGATAGAGTAAAAATACATGTAATAATAATAATAATAAATACAGGAAAATAATAAAAGTAATAATAAATAGAGTAAAATAATAAATGCAATAATGATAAGATCAGAGTGAAATAATAAATGTATTAATAATAATAAAAAATAGTGTAAAATAAATGTAATAGTAGCAACAATAACAGAGAAAAATAATAAATGTAATACAGTAGAGTCTTACTTATCCAACATAAACGGGCCAACAGAATGTTGGATAAGCGAATATGTTGGATAATAAGGAGAGATTAAGGAGAAGCCTATTAAACATCAAATTAGGTTATGATTTTACAAATTAAGCACCAAAACATCATGTTTTACAATAAAATTGATTTAAAAAAACAGTTCAATACACAGCAATGTTATGTTGTAATTACTGTATTTACGAATTTAGCACCAAAATATCACGATGTATTGAAAACATTGACAACAAAAATGCCTTGGATAATCCAGAACGTTGGATAAGAGAGTGTTGGATAAGTGAGACTCTACTGTATCAGATTTCTATAAATCATAAAAAAGAAGAAAATATATACCCTGCTTTATCTCTCCTGCAGGAGACCTTGTGAAACTATAACTTTCGGGATAAGTTCGGGATGGTATTTGAAGTGGTATCGAACTGTATTAATTCAACAGTGTAGACGAGCCTGAGTTCTTGAGCCTTCTCTCTCCAAGAGGGCTAGCCTTACCAAACTATAACTCTCACGAGTCCATACCCATTAAAAATGGTATCAAACTGCATTTATTCCACCATGTAGATGCACCCTTAGATTGGCAATAAAGCAGGACATGACTCGGTGGCCAAAGAATGCCGGATTCTTTACTATCGGATGGCATTTCCTGTCTGCACCACAAATAAAGGCTTGGGAAATGGCTTGACCCCTGGGTTGGGCATTGGGGCCGGATTCAATGTCAAATCACTTCCTTAAACCCAGTCGTTTTCCGTCTTTTCCCCCAAAATGTCTGAGAGCTCCATCCGGGAAGGCTATTTTCCTCCCGGCAAGGAATGTCTCATACCTTCCTGGATATAATGTCTGGATCCCTTTTAAATATTAACCGCTGTGCCCGAATGCATGCGACGGGGAGATGTGTCAATGGCGGATATTCAAGGAATATTCCTTCGAGAAAAGGACAGAACGGTCCGTGGAAATAACGCATGGGTTTTCAGGCCTGGGAGAGGCCCCATGACTTTGGGAACAAAGGTGCATTGTGCGCCGTTATCTCCGGATGAGAGCGCCAGACATTCCAGCCCAAGGGTTCGGCGCAGGTCGGCCGGATTGAGATAAAGGCAGAAGGCAGGCATGTCACACTGCAAGGAAGGGTCCGGATGGAAATGTCCAGAAGCCAGTAGTTCACGGCCTGAAGGTCGGAGCCAAAGATGGGCCTGGGAAGAGCAAGGTGAAGGGAAGGGCTTGGCAGGAAGAACGGTTATTACTGTGCAGTGAGCCAACAAAAAGCAAACTGCCACGAGCAAATGCGCCATGAGCAAACCATACATAGATGCAATGGGTTAGAAGAGGCATGGACACACTTCGGCCCTCCAGGGGTTTTGGACTTCATCTCCCACAATTCCTAACAGTTCTTTCAAAGACTGGAGAAAGAGGGCAACCAGTGTGCAATGGGCCCAAGGTGCAGTGAGCCAAGTGTGCAATGAGCGCAGTGTGCAATGAGCCCAGTGCGCAATGAGTCCAGTGTGCAAGAAGCCGAGTGTGCAATGAGCCGAGTGTGCAATGAGCCCAGGGTGCAATGAGCCCAGGGTGCAACAGGCCGAGTGTGCAATGGGCCGAGTGTGCAATGAGCCCAGTGTGCAATGAGCAATGTGTGCAATGAGCCGAGAATGCAATGAGTCCAGTGTGCAATGAGCCATGTGTGCAATGAGCCGGGTGTGCAACCAGCCCAGTGTGAAACGAGCCGAGTGTGCAATGAGCTGAGAGTGCAATGAGCTGGGTGTGCAATGAGACCGGTGCACAATAAGACCGGTGCTCAACGAGCCTGGTGTGCAATGAACCCAGGGCACAACGAGCCCAGGGTGCAACGAGCCCAGTTTGCAACGAGCTCAATGTGCAACGAGTCCAATGTGCAACGAGCCCAGTGTGCAATGAGCCCAGTGCGCAACGAGCCGAGAGTGCAATCAACCGAGAGTGCAATCAGCCCAGTGTGTAACAAGCAAACTGCAATTAGCAAACTGATTTTCCCAAGTGGTAATGAGAGCTACTTTCCAAAAGCTTTTGGAGATTTCCATTTCCCAGAGGTTTATGGCATCTTTTTTCCAAAACACCTGCCGGGCCAAAGTTGTCCTGTGCCTGGGTTAAAACATATTGAAAGACGGCTGAATCGTGTGTCCCTAAAATGCGACTCTATTTATTTTTCCAGTTCTGGAAATCCTGGGCCTGATCCAGAAGCGGGACTTGCTGGTGGCCGACGAGCACATCATCGAGCTGGAAGCCGAGTGCGAAGCGGCCGACGCTCACCCGCCGACCCCGGAGGGCGAGGCCAACAAGGACGGCAGCCGCAAGGCCAAGGACGTGGCCTTGCTCTACGAAGCCCTGCAGAAGGAGCTGTGGTCAGTGCTGGCCGAGGCCTTGGCCTCCAAAAGCGCCCCCACGCCCTTGGAGATGATGGTGCGGGTCATTGACCAGGAGGAAGAGGCCGACCGCAAGTGGACCGAGGCCAAAGTGGAGGTGCCGGCCAGGCGCATAGGAGGGCGGCCGCGGGCCATGAGGCGACGCTGGGCGGAGGCGGTGGGCGAGTTAGTCCAGCAGCGGCTGAGCCGGTGCCTGGAGGGCCAAGGCCGACCCACCGGACCTCTCGTGGCTCAGATGGATCGCCTGGCCAAGGCCGCCTTGGAGGACCTCTGCACCGTCAAGTTCCACCTCCTGCACGCCTACCCAAAGGACTACCAGGCCTTTGGGGTCTACCTCTGCGGCTACCACCAAGGTCTGGCCCATCACCTGGCCCAAGCTGTCCAGAGAAGCTTGACCATCTCCGAACTCTACTTCGTGCTGGACTGGAACAGCAACATCTACCAAAGGTAGGAGGCATTGGGCAAGAGCAGGGGTCCTCAAACTTTTTAAGTGGAGGGCCAATTCACAGTCCCTCCACTTGATGAAATAGTCCAAAATTAGGATTGTTGGGTGCCTTCAAGCCATTTCAGACCTAGGTCAACCCTAAGTCTAAAGTTTAGGACAGGGGCCAGGTCAATGACCTTGGAGGGCCTTAGTTTGGGGACCCCTGATCTAGACAATCTCATAAGACCATAGGTAAGTAAAGAGACCTCCGAAGACCATCTAGATGGTCTCATAAGACCATAGGTAAGCAAAGAGACCTCCAAAGCCCATCTAGATGGTTTCATAAGACCATAGGTAAGCAGAGACCTCCAAAGACCATCTAGATGGTTTCATAAGACCATAGGTAAGCAAAGAGACCTCCAAAGCCCATCTAGATGGTTTCATAAGACCATACGTAAGCAAAGAGACCTCCAAAGACCATCTAGATGGTTTCATAAGACCATAGGTAAGCAAAGAGACCTCCAAAGCCCATCTAGATGGTTTCATAAGACCATAGGTAAGCAAAGAGACCTCCAAAGACCATCTAGATGGTTTCATAAGACCATAGGTAAGCAAAGAGACCTCCAAAGACCATCTAGATGGTTTCATAAGACCATAGGTAAGCAGAGACCTCCAAAGACCATCTAGATGGTTTCATAAGACCATAGGTAAGCAAAGAGACCTCCAAAGCCCATCTAGATGGTTTCATAAGACCATAGGTAAGCAAAGAGACCTCCAAAGACCATCTAGATGGTTTCATAAGACCATAGGTAAGCAGAGACCTCCAAAGCCCATCTAGATGGTTTCATAAGACCATAGGTAAGCAAAGAGACCTCCAAAGCCCATCTAGATGGTTTCATAAGACCATAGGTAAGCAGAGACCTCCAAAGACCATCTAGATGGTTTCATAAGACCATAGGTAAGCAAAGAGACCTCCAAAGACCATCTAGATGGTTTCATAAGACCATAGGTAAGCAGAGACCTCCAAAGACCATCTAGATGGTTTCATAAGACCATAGGTAAGCAAAGAGACCTCCAAAGACCATCTAGATGGTTTCATAAGACCATAGGTAAGCAGAGACCTCCAAAGACCATCTAGATGGTTTCATAAGACCATAGGTAAGCAAAGAGACCTCCAAAGACCATCTAGATGGTTTCATAAGACCATAGGTAAGCAGAGACCTCCAAAGACGCCCCGAGTCCCCGTTGGGGAGATGGTGGCGGGGTATAAATAAAGTTTTATTATTATTATTATTATTATTAAAGACCATCTAGATGGTTTCATAAGACCATAGGTAAGCAAAGAGACCTCCAAAGACCATCTAGATGGTTTCATAAGACCATAAGTAAGCAAAGAGACCTCCAAAGACCATCTAGATGGTTTCATAAGACCATAGGTAAGCAAAGAGACCTCCAAACACCATCTAGATGGTCTCATAAGACCATAGGTAAGCAGAGACCTCCAAAGACCATCTAGATGGTCTCATAAGACTATCGGTAAGGAAAGGGACCCTCAAACGCCATCTAGATGAGCTTATCAAGCCATCGGAAGACCATAGATAAGGAAAGGGGCAAAGAGACGTTCAAAGGCCATCTAGACAGTCTCACAGGACCATAGGTAAGCAAAGTGACCTCCAAAAGCCATCTAGATGGTCTCATAAGGCTGTAGCTAAGCAAAGAGACCTTCAAAGACCATCTAGACAATCACATAAGACCATAGGTAAGCAAAGAGACTTCCAAAGACCGGGTAGACTTAGGTCAACCCTAAGTCTAAAGTTTAGGACAGGGGCCAGGTCAATGACCTTGGAGGGGTGCATCCGGCCCCCGGGCCTTAGTTTGGGGACCCCTGGGCAAGAGCATCCAGCCCAGCCTTGTTGTCGTTTGGATTCTGGGAGATGTAGTTTGGAGCCCCTGGTGGCGCAATGGTTAACTCTCGTGCCAGCACGACTGCCGACCAAATCCAGGGAGCAGGGTGAGCTCCTGTCTGTCAGCTCCAGCTTCCCATGCAAGGACATGAGAGGAGCCTCCCACAGGATGGTAAAACATCCAGGCAATGTCCCCTGGGCAACGTCCTTGCAGACGGCCAATTTTCTTTTCTTTTTTAAATTTTTTTTATTAGTGATTTTTCCAAGAAAGTGACACACAAATAAAATTGAAAATATAAAATATACATATAATAACTGGGAAAACATTGACTCCAGTATAAGCCGAGGGTGGTAAATTTCAGAAATAAAAATAGATACCAATAAAATTACATTAATTGAGGCATCTGTAGGTTAAATGTTTTTGAATATTTACATCAAGCTCAAATTTAAGACTGTCCAGCTCTGATCAAATAATTAGTCTCATCTTCTTCAATGTAAATGTGCTTATGTATCCTTTTCATAATAATAGAGTAAAATAATACAAGTAATAATAAATAGAGTAAAATAATAAATGCAATAATAATGATAAGATCAGAGTGAAATAATAAATGTATTATTAATAATAATAAAAATAGAGTAAAATAAATGTAATAGTAGCAACAATATTAGAGAAAAATAATAAATGTAATAATAACAATAATAATAGAGAAAAATAATAAATGTACCATATATTCCCGAGTATAAGCTGACCCAAATATAAGCCAGCCAGGACCCTCACCTGAGTATAAGCCGAAGGGGGCTTTTTCAGTCTTAAAAAAAGGTCTGAAAAACTAGGCTTATACTCGAGTATATACAGTAATAATAAAACTATTTATATCCCGCCACCATCTCCCAGAGAGACTCGGAGCAGCTCGCAAAACACTCAAAGTGTGATACAAAATCTGCAAAACAAATAAGCAATAAACAGTCAATGCAACATCATACATTCACAGTAAACCTCCCGATCCCTCCTGACAGATAGCCACCCGGCCTCTGCTTATAATCCTCTTTGGTTTTGATTCCTGCAGAGAAGTTTTGGGTCGAGCCGAAATCTCATCCCTTGTGAAGGGCCACGATTTGGGTCCGCTGCTGCCTCCCGAGACCCAATTCGATCTGGAAGAGGAGTGCATCGCCAAGGTCAAGGTGAGCACAAAAACCAAAGCTTTTAGCATTTATTTATCCACTGTCTTGGGTTATTTTGAAAAGACAATTTTTAATTGAACAAAATGCATTAGTGTCAGGACCCAGGCTGCTGAGCACCAATAACCATGCGCAGAGACCAGAATCTATCTAATATCTTTATTAAAGGAATATATAAAGTCAATAAAAACAAGTGAAGAATATAGTCCAGAAGTAGACCTTTCAGGCAAGGTCAAATATAGTCCAGGAAAACAATGTCCAATATGTGATATTAGAGTCCAAAGTTATAATCCAATAACCGAAACACACACTTTGCCAAGTAAAGTGTGGGGAAATGACAGGGTCCTTTAGTCCAATGGAGCTTGACAACAAGGCTGGAAGCAAACTAGATTCTTGGCAAACAAGGCTTGATACGAGGCAACAAGAGGCAAGAAGCAAGAGCAAGGTCCGAGGCAAGGTCCTTGGAATCAAGGAAGCTTGATGCTAGAACAAGGTCCATGAAACAAGGCTTGAAACTTGGTCCTGGAGGCAAGGGACTGGAGTAGCGTAGTCCACACACGATCTCACTCCACAAGGTGACGAATTGACTCCGCAAGGATTTCCTTGCGGGTAAACACCTATATAGGATCTTGTTTTCCCGCCAAGGAACACTTTCCCTGGGGAACAAGAAACGAAACGTATACTGTGTCCAGATGCATGACTCCTTAAGATTTCCCAAGGGAAACAGGCTTAATCAGCTAATTGTCTGGCAGCAATCCTGGCGCTTCTGCGATTCGCCTCCCTAGCGCCTCTATCTTGATTATAATAATCCCGGCGAGAAAATGGGGGAGATTTCTGCTCAAGGCTTGTTTGGCTGACTTCTTGTGGGCAAACATCTTGCAGGTGCGAGGGCTCCGTTTCTGGCTGAAACGGTGGAAACCCAAGTTTTCCTCTTCATCTACCACAATAGTACTAGGAACGGGACTACATGGCCCATGAGTCATCACAATTAGGTTGTGGGTGAACTACAACTCACATCATGCCTGGTTAACCCCGAGAAACTCCATCAGGACTTAAAGTTTGTGATGTTGGGCAAGTTTGCTCTGGATGCATCATGGGTGGGGTTCTGGCTGTTGGGTGAACTACAACTCCCACTATGGTGAGTCAGTCCCATAGCTCATTAGTGTCAGCCAGTTTGCTATCAGACTGAGAACTACCCTCCTTTTCCAAGTCATTTTGCACCTGGCTAGTTTCAGTATCATCAACATGATGATTTTCCAAAAAATTGTTGCAAAATAAACCCATAGAGAATAATTCCAGAAATCGGCTTATACTCGAGTATATACAGTAAGCACATTTTCATTGAAGGAGAATGATTTGATCAGAGTTGAACAGTCTTATCTTAAATTTAAGCTTTATGTAAATATTCAAAAATATTTAACCTACCGATGCTTCAATTAATGTAATTTTATTGGTACAGTAGAGTCTCACTTATCCAACACTCGCTTATCCAGTGTTCTGGATTATCCAATGTATTTTTGTAAATGTTTTCAATATATCGTGATATTTTGGTGCTAAATTCATAAATACAGTAATTACAACATAACATTACTGTATATTGAACTACTTTTTCTGCCAAATTTGTTGTCTAACATGATGTTTTGGTGCTTCATTTGTAAAATCATAACCTAATTTGATGTTTAATAGGCTTCTCTTTAATGCCGCCTTATTATCCAAGTTATTCGCTTATCCAACATTCTGCCGGCCCGTTTATGTTGGATAAGTGAGACTCTACTGTATTCAAAAACATTTAACCTACTGATGCTTCAGTTAATGTAATTTTATTGGTATCTATTTTTATTTCTGAAATTTACCACCTTCGGCTTATACTGGAGTCAATGTTTTCCCAGTTGTTTTGTGGTAAAATTAGGTGCCTCGGCTTATATTCGCGTCAACTTATACTGGAGTATATACGGTACATATTTTAACTTCTATTATGTGTATAAATAGATTGTATATATTGCATGGCATCATAAGATAAAGTGTCAGAGACAGAACGCCAGCAAGTGAAACAAAACTCAGTTTATTGAGGTTACAGAACTAAAAAACGCCCGTAGGAAACAAAGAACAGGGCAAACACTTGACTTCAGTGTGATAAGTAACCAAAAAACAGCTCAGTTTGAGCTTAAACGGTTCAAAGGAATAAACCGGGTTAAACAGAAGTATAATCCGGATTAAATCAAAGTGCTTACTTCAGCCTGGCAAACAATGCAAACAAAAGAGGATCAACAGGAGTCAGAATGTAAACAACAGACTGGAAGCAGTTTCCTCTCTGCTACTCAGAAACAGCAGGAGAATAAACCAGGCTTGTTTATCCCTTCCTGCAGCGGACGAAAGCGTGGTCGTAGTCAGGATTCAGTTTGAGGTTCAGCGGTCAACAAAATCTAGGTCCAAGCACAGCGGTCAGGGTAACAGCAGTCAGCGGGGTCCCAATCCGGTCCAGAGGTCTATAGCCAAGAGTAGTCGTCCAGAAATCCAAGAGTCTCACCGATAGCCAGCAGAAGGGATAATCCGGAATCGAAGTCAGTCAGTCCAGCGTCAATCCAGTAAGTAGGTATTGCCCGTCAAAAAGACGACGGAGGTCCAAGCTATTGAGATTAAACACAAGTTGCACAGAGAAAAACCCCGCACAGTTCCTCCCGCCGTCAATGCCCAGTGTCCTTGGTAAACTTACGTATCCAGCAATGAACCACACCCGTCTTCAGGAAGTTCCCCAACAAAAGCCCAAGCGTCCGTCCAGATTACCTTGCCCAACGCAATTAGACATTGATCCCAAACCCCATTTTATCCCAGTTCAAGCTCATCATCGCTGTCAGCTGCCATCCCAATTCCAGGCGCCCCAACATCATCATCCTCATCAGAGCTTAAGCACCTTTGACTACGCCCCACAGCATCCCCAGCTGTGGATCCCGCTCCATCCCTCCAGCCAGTCCATGGGTCTGATCCTGCAACCCGCCAATCACCTCCCATGCTTTCATTGCCTGTTTCCCCAACACCCAAATCCTCCCTCACACGAGTCCATTCCATGTCGTCCTCCTCCGAGCTGGCCATCTCTTCCTCCAAGCCCTGAGAAAAACCCTCAAATGATTCCTCATCTGTCGGGTCTGTAAACAAATCCCGGAGCCGTTTTCTTTCACGCTTCTCGAAAGAGTCTGACTCTCGAGGAGTCTTATGACCCCTTCTTCTATTACCGGAGCCCGAAGGCTCAACCATAACATAAAGAATTGCTTCCTCTTTGCACTGGAAAAAAACATCCCTGGTTTTGTTCCTATTGTCACTCAGGACAAGATCATTGACGACATGGACCAAGCGCTGCAGAAGGAAGAAGAGACCTGGGCGCAAGAAAGCGAGGGGGACGGCGTCCAGATCGGCCTGTCCAGCAAAGTCATCATGGTACGGCCAACGCGATTCTAAGCTTTACCCCTAGGATTCTATAGAATGAAGCTCAATGATGCGTAAGGAGCGAGAGAAGCCCGGGAGATTGCAATAGGAGTATCAATAATGCAATCAAGTCAGTACTATTGGGTTTGCGGCATGGTATAGTCTGAGTTAGGTCTAATTTTGATAGAATCCTAGAGTTGGAAGAGAAGCCCAAAGGCTATCCAGGCCAGCCCCATTCAAGAAGACACCACCTGATCCCTCCCAACAGATGGCCATCCAGCCATAGATAGTTTATTTATTTATTACAATATTTATATCCCACCCTTCTCACCCAATAGGGGATTCAGGGCGGCTTACAATAAAACACGTATATAAAATTGTACAATACATTGTGAATCAATTAAATAAACCTCACTTGCCTAGTTTCCAAGTGATTGATTGAGAGAGAGAGAGAGAGAGAGAGAGAGATAGCAACCAATCCCCAAGGGCTCTAGCTCACTGAGAATCTATATTATTATTATTATTATTATTATTATTATTATTATTATTATTATTATTATTATTTTATTATGACACAGCAAACAAGATAGATATGCTGGATTTCGTATCACAAAACCACAAGCTGTGTTTTGAGGAGTTTTTGACTTCAATCAAAGCAGGTTCTTCACTTTGCTTTACATCTTCTGCCAGGGCATGTTGTTGTTGTTGTTGTTGTTGTTGTTGTTGTTGTTGTTCTTCTTCTTCTTCTTCTTCTTCTTCTTCTTCTTCTTCTTCTTCCTCCTCCTCCTCCTCCTCCTCCTCCTCCTCCTCCTCCTCCTCCTCCTCCTCCTCTTCTTCTTATTGACTCTGAGTGAATTAGTCCCCATGGGGATTGGTCAATGTCGATTATTATTATTATTATTATTATTATTATTATTATTATTATTATTGACACAACGACGTTGTATGACACAGCAAACAAGATAGATATGCTGGATTTCGTATCACAAAATCACAAGTCGAACACTTCCCAAGTGTCTAGGACTGTGTGATGTATTTTCAGATGATGTGTGCAGATCCCAGTAGGGTGGCCTTCTGCAGTTGGCAGATTGTGATTTTGTCAATGTCTATTGTTTCCAAATGCCGGCTGAGATCTTTTGGCACGGCATCCAATGTGCCCATCACCACCGGGACCACCTGCACTGGTTTCTGCCAGAGTCTCTGACGTTCGATCTTGAGGTCCTGAGAGCGGCTGAGTTTTTCCTGTTGTTTTTTGTCAATGCAACTGTCACCTGGGATGGCAACATCAATGATCTAAACCTTTTTCCTTTTCCACAACTGTGATGTCTGGGATGTTGTGTTCCAGAACTTTGTCAGTCTGGATTCGGAAGTCCCACAGTATCTTTGTGTGCTCATTTTCCAATACTTTTGCAGGTTTGTGATCCCACCAGTTCTTTGCTGCTGGAAGGTGGTACTTGAGGCATAAGTTCCAATGAATCCTTTGGGCCACATAGTTGTGCCTCTGTTTGTAGTCTGTCTGTGCAATTTTCTTACAGCAGCTGAGGATATGATCAATGGTTTCGTCAGTTTCCTTGCAGAGTCTGCATTTTGGGTCATCAGCTGATTTTTCGATCTTGGCCTTAATGGCCTTTGTCCTGATGTCTTGCTCCTGGGCTGCAAGGATCAGGCCTTCTGTCTCCTTCTTCAGGGTCCCATTAGTGAGCCAGAGCCAGGTCTTCTCCTTATCAGCTTTTCCTTCAATTTTGTCAAGGAACTTTCCATGCAGTGTTTTGTTGTGCCAGCTGTCAGCTCTAGTTTGTAGTGCGGTTTTCTTGTACTGATTTTTTGTCTGCTGTGCTTTAAGGAGTTTCTGATTTTTGACTTCAATCAAAGCAGGTTCTTCACTTTGCTTTACTTCTTCTGCCAGGGCATGTTGTTGTTGTTGTTGTTGTTGTTGTTGTTCTTCTTCTTCTTCTTCTTCTTCTTCTTCTTCTTCTTCTTCTTCCTCCTCCTCCTCCTCCTCCTCCTCCTCCTCCTCCTCCTCCTCTTATTGACTCTGAGTGAACTAGTCCCCATGGGGATTGGTCAATGTCGATTATTATTATTATTTTTATTATTATTAAGAATACAGGAGTTAACCCTGAGTTAATAATAATAATAATAATAATAATATCTAGATTTGACCAATCACCAAGGCTGCCAGTTCACTAAGAGTCCATTATTATTATTATTATTATTATTATTATTATTATTATTATTATTATTAAGAATACAGGAGTTAACCCTGAGTTAATAATAATAATAATAATAATAATAATAATAATAATAATAATAATAATAATATCTAGATTTGACCAATCACCAAGGGTGCCAGTTCACTGAGAATCTATATTATTATTATTATTATTATTGTTGTTGTTGTTGTTGTTTTCCCACTTTGCAGGTCTTAAAGGCTCATGCGGACAAAGCCCCCCAAATCACAGAGGATTTCGGCAGAAGGATGGCGCATTGTTGCCTGAGCAGTCTAGCAGAGTTCTTGCAAAGGTAAATTTTGCTAATTTTTACCTGCCAGGTGAATCTATAGGCATGTCTACACTCTGTAATGAATGCAGTTTGACACCTATTTGCCTCTTTTTCTTCCCCCAGTTTCCAAAGGAAGGTGGAGATTTTCCACGCGCGGCAAATGGAGAGTGCCTTGACGCCCGACTGCTACATCGGCCGGACCATCATGCTGGTCAACTGCTGCCCGGCCTTCAGGTGAGTGTCCATAAGGTAGCCCAAAGCAGTGCAAGTCTTCTATGGAATTCTGGGAGCCGTAGTTTTGCAAGGCCTCGTGCCTTCTCTGCCCAAAATTACATCTCCCAGGATTCCATTTCCGCCAAGATAGTTCAAACGGTACCAAACTTACGTTCATTGGACAGTGTAGATGTCAAGGACAGAACGCCACCAGATAAAGTTCAACACAGTTTATTAAAGTTACAGAACTAAAAAGTGCCCGTTTGAAACAAAGGACTAGGCAAACACTTGCCTTCAGTGTAAAAATACACAAAAAAGACTCCGCTGATACTAAAAGCGGTACAAAAGATAAACCGGATTAAACCGGAGTTTAATCCGGGTTAAACAGAAAATGCTTACTTCAGCCTGGCAATAAGAACAAACAAAAGCTGATAAACAAAGATTCAAAGTAACATAAAAAGCTGGCAGCAGATTCCTCTCTGCTACTCCGAAAGCTGCCAATGAGTAACTAAGATTGTTACTCCTCCGTGCCACAGACAGAATCCGGATCCAGGCGCTTCAATCAGGGTTGCCACGGTCAGCAGGGTCCCAGTCCGGTCCGAGGTCGAAAGCCAGGTACAGATGTCTTCGGTTCACCAATTCCACCGAAAGCCACAGAAAGGGTAGTCCGAGGTCGTAGTCAGTCAGTCAGTCAGTCCAGCGTCAATCCAGAATAGGCAATTAATGTGTATTCAGCAAACGAAACACACCCGTCTTCAGGAAATTCCCAACAAGAGCCCAAGCGTTCGTCCAGATTACCTTGCCCAACGCAATTAGCCCTGGATTCAAGACCCCATTTTATGCCAGTTTACAACTCCTCATCGCTATCAGCTGTTACCCTAATTCCAGGTGCCTCATCATCATCATCCTCATCAGAGCTAAAACATCTTTGACTACGCCCCACAGCAGGGGTCCCCAAACTTTTTAAACAGGGGGCCAATTCACAGTCCCTCAGACCGTTGGTGGGCCGGATTATAGTTTTTTTAAAAACTATGAACAAATTCCTATGTACACTGCACATATCTTAATTTGAAGTAAAAAAAGGGGGAGGGGGACAAATACAGCCTCAATGTTAATCATCATCATCATCATCATCATCAAAATAATAAAGAGGGTTGGAAGAGACCCCTTGGGCCATCTACTCCAACCCCCTTCTGCTTTTGTGCACCAAAACATAATCAAAGCACCCCTGACAGATAGACACCCAATAATAATAATAATAATAATAATAATAATAATAATAATAATAATAATAATAATAATACCACCATAATAAAAATGGTTGGAAGATACCCCTTGGGCCATATAGTCCAACCCTCTTCTGCCTTTGTGAACCAAAACATAAAGCACCCCTGACCAACAACAAAAACAACAAGAAAAACAATACTGTAATAATTGCTAATCTTCAAGAAAAATAAATCCAGACAGGGCTGCAGAGGAGGGAGTCTGGCAAGATAAGACGGGAGGCCTCTTCCTTTTGCCATAGGCATGCCTCCATTATTGTTTCCCCTCCTCCATCGCTGAGGAAGGCACACACCAGGTGAGGGAGGAGGCGGGAAAGAAGTGTGCAAGGCGAGCGAGGAGGCAGGAAAGGCACGCACCTTTCCATCCTCCCTCGCCCCATGCTCGCCTTCCTTGGCGGCAATGGGAAAGCTGCTGGCTGGGCGATGGAGGACAGGCGCACGCCTTTTCCTTGCCTCGTGTGCACTTTTATCAGCAGCGGCAGCGGGAAAAGTGTGCGGGGGGCGAGGAAAAGGCATGCCCCTTTCTCTCCTCCCTCACCCTGCATGCACCTTTCCCACTGCCTTCCTCGGCAGTGATGACGGGAAAGCTGTGCGTGGGGTGAGGGAAGAAAGGTGCACGCCTTTTCCTTGCCCCGCGTGGCCCTTCTTCGACAGCAGCAGCGGGAAAGCTGCCCTTGGGACGAGGGAGAAAAGGCGCACGCCTTTTCTTTGCCCCTTGCGGCCCTTCTTCAGCGGCAGTGGCAGGAAAGGTGCCCGTGGGGGGAGGGAGACAAGAAAGGCGTGCGCCTTTTCCCTCTTCTCCTTCACGCTACATGCACCTTTCTTGGTGGAGGAGGAGGGAGCCACTGCCTCCGGGGGCCGGATAAATGGCTCCGGTGGGCCGCATGTGGCCCGCGGGCCGTACTTTGGGGACCCCTGCCCCACAGCATCCCCAGCTGTGGATCCCGCTCCATCCCTCCAGCTCGTCCACGGGTCCGATCCTGCAACCCGCCAGTCGCCTCCCATGCTATCATTACCAGGAACACCCAAATCCTCCCTCCCACGAGTCCATTCCATGTCATCCTCCTCTGAGCTAACCACCTCTTCCTCCATTCCCTCGGTAAAACCCTCAAAGGAGTCTTCGTCAGTTGGTTCTGCAAATAAGTCCCGCAGCCGTTTCCTCTCTCGCTCCTCAAGAGAGTCTGACTCTCGAGGAGTCTTACGACCACGTCTCCCAGTATTGGAGCCATAAGGCTCAACCATAACAGTAGATGTACCCAAAGTAAATACTTACAAGGAATTACAATACATATTTGTTGTGTTTCAAGGAGACCCATTGAAAGCGGAGATCTTTGGACGCAAGTAATCCCATTCCACTTTAACAAGGCTGTGGAATCCCAAGAGTTAGAGTTTGGATTCCGGGAGGTGTACTTTGGATTCTGGGAGGTGTCGTTTGGATTCCGGGAGTTATAGTTTGGATTCCGGGAGCTGAAGTTTGTATTCCGGAAATTGTAGTTTGTATTCCGGGAGGTGTGGTTTGTATTCCGGGAGGTGTAGTTTGGATTCCAGGAATTGAAGTTTGGATTCTGGGAATTGTAGTTTGGATTCCGGGAGCTGAAATTTAGATTCTGGGAATTTTAGTTTGGATTCCGGGAGTTGTAGTTTGGATTCCGGGAGCTGAAATTTAGATTCTGGGAATTTTATTTTGGATTACGGGAATTGTAGTTTGGATTCCGGGAGCTGAAATTTAGATTCTGGGAATTTTAGTTTGGATTCCGGGAATTGTAGTTTGGATTCCGGGAGCTGAAATTTAAATTCTGGGAATTGTAGTTTGGATTCTGGGAGCTGAAATTTAGATTCTGGGAATTGTAGTTTGGATTCCGGGAGCTGAAATTTAGATTCTGGGAACTGTAGTTTGGATTCTGGGAGCTGAAGTTTGGATTCTGGGAATTGTAGTTTGTATTCCGGGAGGTGTAGTTTGAATTCTGGGAGCTGAAATTTAGATTCTGGGAGGTGTCGTTTGGATTCCGGGAGTTATAGTTTGGATTCCGGGAGCTGAAGTTTGGATTCCGGGAATTGTAGTTTGTATTCCGGGAAATGTAATTTGTATTCCGGGAGGTGTAGTTTGTATTCCGGGAGGTGTAGTTTGGATTCTGGGAGTTGTAGTTTGTATTCCGGGAGGTGTAGTTTGGATTCTGGGAGCTGAAGTTTGGATTCTGGGAGGTGTCGTTTGGATTCCGGGAGTTATAGTTTGGATTCCGGGAGCTGAAGTTTGGATTCCGGGAATTGTAGTTTGTATTCCGGGAAATGTAATTTGTATTCCGGGAGGTGTCGTTTGTATTCCGGGAGGTGTAGTTTGGATTCTGGGAGCTGAAGCTTGGGTTCCGGGATGTGTTGCTTGGATTTCAGTAGGCGTAATTTGTATTCTGGGAGTTGTAGTTTGGATTCTGGGAGGTGTAGTTTGGACTGTGAGTCTCCAAACTTACTAGAGTCCATCGTAAGGGGTCTTTGGGTGCATCTAAACTGTAGAATTAACACAATTTGGCCCAGAACTGCAGAGACTCAATGCTATGGGATGCTGGGATTTGTACTTTGCACTCTTTGCCAGAGAGGGTTTGAAAAAACTACAACTCCCAGGATCTTCTAACATTTGCTATCCCTTTACCTGTAATCCTACTGACAAGTGCCTCTCCCTTTAGGGACTATGCGGAGCGCATGGCGAGGGTCAGCGGTGCGGAGAGCGAGGCCGCACAGCGCCAGGCCAATGCCGCCCTGGACAGAGTGACCCGGCTCTGCAACCGGGTGCTGGCCACCCACCTCTTCCAAGAACTGAAGGTAATGGGTCCGGAGATGCCCAGCGCACCAAATGTTTGGAGACGGGTGGCATGGGTGTGGGATCAAGCCATGGCAACATGGGATCCAGAAGAGGGGATCCTTGTTCTTACTTTGACCCTTTTCCCATTTTGGAGAAAGAATGAAAACCCCACCAGCGGCTGGCAAATGCAATGCTTTATTACCATCTCGACTCGAGTCTCATGCGCCATCGAATCTAATGCACATCTCTATTTTCAAAACCCTGAAACCAAAAAAAGAGTACAGTAGAGTCTCACTTATCCAACATAAACAGGCCGGCAGAATGTTGGATAAGCGTAAACTTTGTAAACTTTTATTATGGTCAATGACCAGCTCATATCAAGGGCACCCAGTCCCGTACATCCATATGAAATCTGAGAGGTTATATACTTCAAAATTAATAAAAATCATTATAAAATTGAATCATTGACAAAATTTAAAATCTAGGCTAAAAACTTCAATATGAATATAAATCGTTATAAAATTGAATCATTGACAAAATTTAAAATCTAGGCTAAAAACTTCAATATGAATACAAACCATTATAAAATTGAATCATTGACAAAATTTAAAATCTAGGCTAAAAACTTCAATATGAATACAAACCATTATAAAATTGAATCATTGACAAAATTTAAAATCTAGGCTAAAAACTTCAATATGAATACAAACCATTATAAAATTGAATCATTGACAAAATTTAAAATCTAGGCTAAAAACTTCAATATGAATATAAATCGTTATAAAATTGAATCATTGACAAAATTTAAAATCTAGGCTAAAAACTTCAATATGAATACAAACCATTATAAAATTGAATCATTGACAAAATTTAAAATCTAGGCTAAAAACTTCAATATGAATACAAACCATTATAAAATTGAATCATTGACAAAATTTAAAATCTAGGCTAAAAACTTCAATATGAATACAAACCATTATAAAATTGAATCATTGACAAAATTTAAAATCTAGGCTAAAAACTTCAATATGAATATAAACCGTTATAAAATTAAATTATTGACAAAATTTAAAATCTAGGCTGAAGATCATATACCAAAGCGAAAATGTTGGATAATCAGGGGGGATTAAGGAAAAGCATATTAAATGTCAAATTACGTTAAGGTTTTACAGCCTCCGGTGGCGCAGTGTGTTAAAGTGCTGAGCTGCTGAATTTGCAGACTGAAAGGTTCCAGGTTCGAATCCGGGGAGTGGAGTGAGCGCCCGCTGTTAGCTCCAGCTTCTGCCAATTTAACAGTGGGAGCTCACTCCGCTCCCCGGATTCGAATCTGTGACCTTTCGGTCAGCAAGTTGAGCAGCTCAGCGCTTTTAACACGCTGTGCCACCAGGAACTCCATATTCTATGATACAGCTATAATAATATCCTAGAGTTGGAAGGGATCCCCAAAGGCCATCTAGTCCAACCCCATTCTGACGTACAGGAAGGCACCATCCAATCTGTCCTAACAGATGGCCATCCAGCCTCTGTTTAAAAAACTCCGCCAAACTTTTGACACAGCTCCTGTTCCCTTCCTGCTCTTCTCATTCCCGCGCCTGTTTTGTTTTTTCCCCCCAGCCTTACTTCCACAAACTGATGAAGAGGAAGTGGCTCAACAACTCGGAGGCCTTTCCGACCATCATGGCGCTCCTCCGGGAACATGCCCAGAAGCTGAGCAAGATGAAGCTGGAGCCCTACCAGGTGAGTGAGTGAGAGAGAGCGAGAGAGGCCTTTGAGTTCTTGCTCCACGTTGGCAAAGACTTGCAACAGACCTGGGAAAGTCACACTCTCTCGCCCTCACACGGAGGCAAACCTCTGAATGAACCCAGCCAAAATTGCACCCGGGCCAGGGAAGAGCTTCCATTGCCTTTTCTTTATCCCATTGTCATTTCTTTATATGTGCCATGCTGGTTTTAAGATATTATTATTATTTTATTGTATGACACAGCAAACAAGATAGATATGCTGGATTTCATATCACAAAATCACATGTTGAACACTTCCCAAGTGTCTAGGACTGTGTGATGTATTATTATTATTATTATTATTATTATTATTATTATTATTATTATTATTATTATGACACAGCAAACAAGATAGACATGATGGATTTCATATCACAAAATCACATGTTGAACACTTCCCAAGTGTCTAGGACTGTATTATTATTATTATTATTATTATTATTATTATTATTATTGTTGTTGTTGTTATGACACAGCAAACAAGATAGACATGATGGATTTCATATCACAAAATCACAAGTCGAACACTTCCCAAGTATCTAGGACTGTGTGATGTATTATTATTATTATTATTATTATTATTATTATTATTATGACACAGCAAACAAGATAGACATGATGGATTTCATATCACAAAATCACAAGTCGAACACTTCCCAAGTGTCTAGGACTGTGTGATGTATTATTATTATTATTATTATTATTATTATTATTATTATTATTATTATTATGACACAGCAAACAAGATAGATATGCTGGATTTCATATCACAAAATCACATGTTGAACACTTCCCAAGTGTCTAGGACTGTGTGATGTATTATTATTATTATTATTATTATTATTATTATTATTATTATTATTATTATGACACAGCAAACAAGATAGACATGATGGATTTCATATCACAAAATCACAAGTCGAACACTTCCCAAGTATCTAGGACTGTGTGATGTATTATTATTATTATTATTATTATTATTATTATTATTATTATTATTATTATTATTATGACACAGCAAACAAGATAGACATGATGGATTTCATATCACAAAATCACATGTTGAACACTTCCCAAGTGTCTAGGACTGTATTATTATTATTATTATTATTATTATTATTATTATTATTGTTATTGTTATTATTATTATTGTTATGACACAGCAAACAAGATAGATATGCTGGATTTCATATCACAAAATCACAAGTTGAACACTTCCCAAGTGTCTAGGACTGTGTGATGTATTATTATTATTATTATTATTATTATTATTATTATTATTATTATTATTATTGTTATGACACAGCAAACAAGATAGACATGATGGATTTCATATCACAAAATCACATGTTGAACACTTCCCAAGTGTCTAGGACTGTGTGATGTATTTTCGGATGATGCACGCAGATCCCAGTAGGGTGGCCTTTTGCAGTTGGCAGATCGTGATTTTGTCAATGTCTATTGTTTCCAAATGCCGGCTGAGATCTTTTGGCATGGCACCCAATGTGCCCATCACCACTGGGACCACCTGCACTGGTTTCTGCCAGAGTCTTTGAAGTTCAATCTTGAGGTCCTGAGAGCGGCTGAGTTTTTAGAACATGGGGGCAGTTTTTAGAACCAGTTGCTATTATGGGGGATGATGGGAGTTACACTCCAAAACATAAGTTTGGGAACCACTGTCATAGAGTTTCATCCCATTCAACATAAGTGGAGCTGCAAAAACACAGTTTCTGGAGTAGAATGACTTGCAAAGTGAGGACCACACAATGAAACGGGAAATAATAACGCTTTCAAACCAGGAACAGAACATTTTGGTGTGCTTTGTGGCGTGCATGGCATATGACCTTCCCAACCTGGCTGTGTCTTTGTGGTCAGATGCTGGTGAAGGAGGTCCACCGCCGGGTGCTGATCGAGTACATCCGGCCCCTGATGCGAGTCCGGCTCATCTGCACCTCTTCCAAGATGCGGGCCAAGGTGGCCAACAAGCTGCGCAGCGAAGCCAAGCAGCTGCAGGAATTCTTCATCCAGCTGGTGAGTCTGGGAACCGGTTGCTATTATAGGGGATGATGGGAGTTACACTCCAAAGTTGGCACTTTCCTCCATGCTCTGGAAGTGCTAGCCTGCAGCATTTTGGGGAAAAAAGAACCAAAATCAGAATGCATTGGGGGTGTTGGGAGTTGCAGAATGCATTGGGGATGATGGGAGTTGCAGAATGCATTGGGGATGATGGGAGTTGCAGAATGCATTGGGGATGATGGGAGTTGCAGAATGCATTGGGGATGACGGGAGTTGCAGAATGCATTGGGGATGATGGGAGTTGCAGGATGCATCGGGGATGATGGGAGTTGCAGAATGCATTGGGGATGACGGGAGTTGCAGAATGCATCGGGGATGATGGGAGTTGCAGAATGCATTGGGGATGATGGGAGTTGCAGGATTCATTGGGGATGATGGGAGTTGCAGGATGCATTGGGGATGATGGGAGTTGCAGAATGCATCGGGGATGATGGGAGTTGCAGAATGCATTGGGGATGACGGGAGTTGCAGGATGCATTGGGGATGATGGGAGTTGCAGAATGCATTGGGGATGATGGGAGTTGCAGAATGCATTGGGGATGACGGGAGTTGCAGAATGCATCGGGGATGATGGGAGTTGCAGAATGCATTGAGGATGATGGGAGTTGCAGAACAAATAGGGGATGATGGGAACTGAAGTCCAAAAGGGATCCTATTCCCATGTTCTCGGAGTTCTAACTTGCAACCTTTTGGGAAAAGGTAACAAGACCAAGAAATACACAGGGGGTGATGGGATTTGCAGCATGCATTGGGGTGATGGGAACTGCAGTCCAAAAAGGTCCCTATTCCAATGTCCCGGAAGTTCTAACTTACAGCATTTTGGGGGAAGGGAATAAATTCATAGGGGGCAATGGGATTTGCAGTATGTATAGGGGGATGATGGGAGCTGTAGTTCAGAAAAGGCTCTAGAAGTTCTAGCCCTGCAACATTTTAGGGAAAGGGGCCAAAGTCACATAGGGGATGATGGGAGTTGTGGTATAGGGGATGATGGGAGTTGCAATATAGGGGATGATAGGAGTTGCAATATAGGGGATTATGGAAGTTGCAATACAGAGGATGATGGGAGTTGCCATATAGGGGATGGTGGGAGTTGCAATATAGAGGATGATAGGAGTTGCAATATAGAGGATGATGGGAGTTGCAATATAGGGGATGGTGGGAGTTGCAATATAGAAGATGATGGGAGTTGCAATATAGAGGATGATGGGAGTTGCAATATAGGGGATGATGGGAGTTGCCATATAGGGGATGGTGGGAGTTGCAATATAGAGGATGATAGGAGTTGCAATATAGAGGATGATGGGAGTTGCAATATAGAGGATGATGGGAGTTGCAATATAGGGGATGGTGGGAGTTGCAATATAGAGGATGATAGGAGTTGCAATATAGGGGATGATGGGAGTTGCAATATAGGGGATGATGGGAGTTGCAATATAGAAGATGATGGGAATTGCAATATAGAGGATGATGGGAGTTGCAATATAGAGGATGATAGGAGTTGAAATATAGGGGATGATGTGAGTTGCAATATAGAGGATGATGGAAGTTGCAATATAGAGGATGATGGGAGTTGCAATATAGAGGATGATAGGAGTTGAAATATAGGGGATGATGGGAGTTGCAATATAGGGGATGATGGGAGTTGCAATATAGAAGATGATGGGAGTTGCAATATAGAGGATGATAGGAGTTGAAATATAGGGGATGATGGGAGTTGTAATATAGAGGATGATGGGAGTTGCAGGATAAGGGCGATAAGAGTTGCAGTATAAAGGTGATGGGAGTTGCAGTCCTAAGGACTATCTTTCCTCCATGCTCTGGAAGGTCTAGCTGCAACATTTGGTGGAGGGATCAAGGCCAGAATATATAGGGAATGATAGGAACTGCAGTCCAAAGAAAGGCCCCTTTCTCCCATGTTCTGGGAATTCTCAGGAGAAAAGAACCAAGACTAGAATATATAGGGGATGAGGGGAGTTGCAGAATATATATATAGGGGGTGATGGGAGTGGCAGTCCAGAAAGGCCCATCCAAATCCTAACCAGGTCTGGCCCTGCTGTGTAAAATGCAGTCGCCCGAAGGCCGTTTTCGTTGCTGTTAGTTTTCTCCGACTTAGGAGGGGCATTTATGCATAATATATCCCTTTTAAAAAATCCAAGGCAGTTTTCCAAAATAGAAACAATAAAAAATAAAATAACAAAGGCCCTGTTATTATTTATAGAGAAATACCGGTAGATATAAATACACACAGAACTGAAGGGTGGGGCAAAAAAAAATGTTCTTTGTAGGTTTGCCTTAGGACTTGCAGATGGACAGCAATTCCATCTTTGCAGGCGTTGTTGGATTGCAAGTCCCATCAAATACACAAGGAACAAATGCTGCGGGAATGCGGGCAGCCTGCCATAAAGGGTCATGGATTGCAATTGGATCTGCTGGGCAGCAGAGGAAGAAGCATTGTGGGACTTTGTTCTCTTTGCGTCCTGCAGCAAGGAGTTCCACAGGTCATTTGTGCATCTCCCTTGCAGGAGTCCACGTCGTCCTGGCTGGATTCGGTAGTGCCGCACTTGGCCGGGATCATTGAGCTGGAGGACATGCCGGC